>NW_009214679.1:0-1644 GCF_000690835.1 Fulmarus glacialis
GTCATGGTGGAGGGCAGCTGGAGGTAGGCGGGGTTGTGCGTGGTCACCCCTATCTCGATGGACCCCGCCCACTTGTCCACCATCTTGTCGATGCGGACCTGGAAGAGCTCGTTGTCCCGCAGCGCCCGGGCGCTCAGCACCACCCCGTGGTTGAAGTCGTCCGTCGCGCTGGGGACAGGGACACGGGGGACACCGCGTCACCGGGGGGATGAGGGACCGGTCCATCATGTCAGCGGGGACATGGGGACACCACATCAGCAGAGACACCAGGAATGGGTCCATCATGTCAAGTGGGGACACCAGGGATGGGGACAGAAGGACACCACGTCAGTGGGGAGACCAGGATGGGTCCATCACGTCAACACGGACGTCAAGGATGGGGACAGAAGGACACCACGTCAGCACAGACACCAGGGATGGGTCCATCGTCAGATCAATGGGGACACCAGGGATGGGGACAGAAAGACACATCAGTGGGGACACCAAGATGGGTCCATGACATCAACGGGGACAGCAGGGGTGGGGACAGAAGGACATCATATCAGCAGGGACACCAGGATGGGTCACGTCAACAGGGACATCAAGGATAGGGTCAGGACACCACGTCAACAGAGACACCAGGGATGGGTCCATCATGTCAAACAGGGACAGCAGGGGTGGGGACAGAAGGACACCACATCAGTGGGGACACCAGGATGGGTCCATCATGTCAAACGGGGACAGCAGAGATGGGGACAGAAGGACACCACGTCAGCGGGGACACCAGGGATGGGACCACCATCAGATCAATGGGGACACCAGGGATGGGGACAGAAAGCCACCACATCAGTGAGGAGTCAGGACACCACGTCAACAGAGACACCAGGGATGGGTCCATCATGTCAAACGGGGACAGCAGGGATGGGGACAGAAAGACACATCAGTGGGGACACCAAGATGGGTCCATGACATCAACGGGGACAGCAGGGGTGGGGACAGAAGGACATCATATCAGCAGGGACACCAGGATGGGTCACGTCAACAGGGACATCAAGGATAGGGTCAGGACACCACGTCAACAGAGACACCAGGGATGGGTCCATCATGTCAAACAGGGACAGCAGGGGTGGGGACAGAAGGACACCACATCAGTGGGGACACCAGGAATGGGACCATCAGATCAATGGGGACACCGGGGATGGGGACAGAAAGCCACCACATCAGCGAGGACACCAGGATGGGTCCATCACGTCAACGGGGACACCAGGGGTGGGGACAGGACCCCACGTCAGCAGAGACACCAGGGATGGGTCCATCATGTCAAATGGGGACATCAGGGATGGGGACAGAAAGCCACCACATCAGTGAGGACACCAGGAGCAGGGACACCAGGATGGGTCACGTCAACAGGGACATCAAGGATAGGGTCAGGACACCACGTCAACAGAGACACCAGGGATGGGTCCATCATGTCAAACAGGGACAGCAGGGGTGGGGACAGAAGGACACCACGTCAGTGGGGACACCAGAAACAGATCCGTCACGTCAACGGAGACACCAAAGATGGTGACACCATCACATCAGAGCAGATGCCGTCACTCCCCATGACCACAAGGCCATCTCCACCGCCCTTGTCCCCACTCCCTCTGCTCCCCCCCCCACCCC
>NW_009214680.1:0-8638 GCF_000690835.1 Fulmarus glacialis
TCTATGATTCTATGATTCTATAATTAGAAGTTTCAGAGAGATGCTAAAATCATTTACATGACCAAATGACACATATCCATAGAGGCACTGATGATTTTAAAGGAAATGGCAACAGGCAAAACTTAAGCAGCCAGACTCCTTCCTATTTGGAAGTCAATGGAAAAATTCTCAGTGGTATCAGTGAGGACAAGATCAGGCCAACAGGGAGTGCTTCTGAAAATTGCACCCTACGGAATCCCCACTGACTATGTGACGATGCCGTACAGAAATGGTACCCAGTGAACTCCTTGGCAAAGCACTGGGTAAGTAATAGAGGGGTAGGAAAAGAAAAATAATCAGTGAACAGCTAGAGAAACAAAGGGTTTCACATCGCTCAAGCACTACATCAGGGACGGCTTTGCTGTGCACAATCCTGAAGTGCATCTTTCTGTCATTTTTCTCCATCCAGGCGAGTACTTCTTGTGTCAGCTGCGGCAGGCTGAAACATGCCTTGCAAAACCCCCTTCTGCCGGCTGATTTGTGCGCTGCAGTCTACAGCACAAACTGTACGTGTGTACGTGTGCCGGTTCATTATAGGACACGTTTTACTCTGTTCTCATCACTTGTTCTGCTCCAAAGAAATTGTGTGTATCTAAGGTTACCAGAGCGAAAGTGACATCTCTCTGATCTATTCCCCACACCCTCTGCCAATCAGCCACAGACGAGGCACTGTTTATCCCCACTTCTTAACATCCTGGACCAGCACCATCTGGCCCATTCACGAGACTGTGAATGAGCCACAGCAGTGATTTACCCCTTTGCTAGCGAGCTTAGCGGTCATGGACCACATTTGGAGACTGCTACTCTTGCCAGATTGCTCCTTGCGCAACAAATCAGTTCACTTACTTGATAGAGCCGTTTGAGGAGAAAGATATTATCCTTCATGAGAAAAAAGGTTTTCACTCTCTATGAGTAACAGCCTAATCTTTTATGAAATATTTGCTTCGTCCTCAAATTTTAGTTTATGAACTGTGCTTTTAGTTTATGAATTTGTGTATTTTGTATTGATTCTGCCTCATTCTGATTGCCAATAATTTTATCTCCTTCATTCTATTATCATTTTGACTGATGTGATCTCTTGAAAGAGATTTCGTTTATTTTTACTATTCCTATTACTTTCTTCTTAATTTATCTGTTGCTGTGCTAAATAAAAATCACAAAAATATCGAGGTGTTAAATTTCTATAAAGGCATGCCATGGGGTTAATATTCCACAGTTTGATAACATCAAAGAGCTGTCCACTAAACATAATACACTTGTGCATTAAAAGCAATATATTCACTATAACTGAATGATAAAAATGAACATTCATATACATGCCTACATGTGCCGAAAAATGATTATGCAATCAAAACAATAAATACCATTTATCATTCTTGAATATTAAAAGGAATTCCGTATACAGAATACTAAGTCCAGTCATTCATGATGATTAACTAATCCTTCTCCTCTTCCTTCTCCTCTCTCAGAATCCCCCAGTTCTCTCCACCTCCTTGCAAATTTAACTAGAAAGTAAGAGTAGATCTTCCATGTATATAAATGAATATTATAGTGCATGTAATACGATGCAATCATAAAAATAATACAGCTCAGACATCTGATTTCAGAGGGACAGCAATATAATTGTCCGTAAGTTTAAATTTATGTTTATCTCAATTAGCCAGTCTCTTACATAAATAAGACTCCAATAATTTTAAAGGCTTTCTACTAAATCCTATTTCCTCAAGTATCAATGAAAATTAACTGCACAAAATGCTCTTGACACATCTGAAAGCATAGCTTAGGAGCCACAGAGTTTTGTGTCTAACTGCCACCCTTGTCTATGTCTAATTAGGCACAGCTGATTAGTCTTTTTCTAAATCTGCTTTTTGCCAGGAATTTGTTCCCACTGAATTCAATGAGAGTTTTGCCACTGGCTTCATTAGGAGAGGATGATGGCTTAACTTTCATTTAATTTTCACTTCTGATACAACACAACTAATTACAAGGCTATGCATTCCTTCTCTTGGACGTAGCACAAAACACAGATAAACACACATAGGACATAGGATAATGAATTTGCTGTGAATCTTTGTTGTAAAAGCTAGAACTATATGTACACTTTTCTACTTCCGAGGAAGCTCCTTTATCTGCACATGGTTAATACCAGTTTTTAGTAGCCTTGATCACAAGCAGTGTATTGAAAACATGGTACCATGAGATGATGAGGTTAGACACATTAAAATAAAAACCCTGAGGCCAAGGCTGGAGTGTCATAAAGGAAACGCTCATCTTATGGGCTTAAGTCTTTTAATACAGAAGGGAAAAATCTGTCTATGTGGTACCACAAGCACCTTGGTCATTTTTTCCAGTACAGCAGACGCTAGTCTTGCCTGCATAAAACATCGGAAACTAATTCCTTTGGTTTTGCAGTCTTTTTCCATCTGACTTGGAAAATAACTGCTGAATCCATTTGCAACAGAACCAGCTGTTAGTCTCTGAATCAGGAAGTCAGACAAAAATGCCAGGAGGCTTTAATATTCAGATGCTGGAGACAGCCCCCTCCACTTGTCTTTCTTAAAAGCAGTAGTATCTTCTCAGCATGGTGAAACTAGCCAAAGCTGAGGTGGCTGCGTCCTTTTTCATGCCTTCCAACCTCTGCTCCAGAGGTTACTGGAAAACTTCCATTTTTTCCACATGATTCCTTTCAGAAGCTTTTCACAGCCTTTTTTGTTTAATTCCGTGCTGCTAAATGAACTACAGACATTGCCTGATTTGTAACACAGGAGGTTTAAGTGATGGTTGTGCAGGCTGGAGGGGCAGGAGGGCTAGACCGTGGAGGGATTCTGCAATGTCCCTCTAAAACTTACTTCAGGTTTTCTGGCCTTCAGATTCAAGTGTTGAGAATTTAAAAGGGATTCACACTCCATGAAGAATTAACAGACTTAATAGGTACTTCAACACCTCCTTTTTAGCATGGACAGACACACAAGCACAGAGTACATCTTGGCTTTTGCAATGCTAATAAAAATCTGCTGTTCATACAGGCAGCTCTGAGGCAAAATTATCACACTAACGGAGTCACTGCTGGCTTTGTACCATTCTTGGCATTGATCTGTGCCTGCAATACAGTATAAAATGCATGACTGCTTCCCATATTTTCATGTCTTCTAATGGAGAATAGTCCACCATGCATTATTCATTCTTGTAGGCCCTTGGTTTCTTGTGGGGTTTTTTTTTAGTGTGAACTATATGTTTCTTCAGTCTGACCTCTTGGAAGAAGCTCCTCATCTTATTTCTCTGAAAAAGAAAGAAAAAAAGTAGGGAGGAGGAAAGGGAAGAAAAGGGGGAAGCGAAGGAAAAATCATTGTATCTTTTACAAGAGAATAGAATTGAATTTAATTTTGAATTTAGCAGAGCTCTGGCTTTTCAGGGAAATTTCACTAAAATTACCTGTACGTTTCATAGGGACAACTGCTTAGCTTGTGTTCAGAATGTACTGCAAACTGATCAGCACAGAGTGCTGCATGCATGCCATGGGACAAGAGTCTTACCCTCATAGCTGTATCTTTTTTTCTGCTATATTACCTCCCTGATGGACAAATCCTGATCCTGATGTTGGTGCAAATCCAAATGCATTTCTTTTTATTCAGAGGAAACCCTCCAGACTTACACTTCTGTGACTGGATACAAAATTCACCTTCGTCATACACTCATTTTTGGAGTTAGAGTCCACTATGCTTAAAAAAGCTGGGAGGAGAAGAGTTCCTGAGACTAGTTCAAGGTTATATTACCAGTCAGAGTATTACTGTGAACATTTTGCAGCCTGTTTATTCTCCCACTAAACAGATTGCAGAGCTCTTGCAAGTGATATATCAGATACTTTTGCTTATCTGGTTACGACAGTCCTTTATTCTTTTAATCACGCTACGTGTTGAAGGATTCCTTTTTCCTAAAATGGTATATAGCAGAGTAAAATATAACTACAGTCAGCGAGGTGGGATACTGAAGTCATTGGTAGATATTACCAAATTGGACAGGGTAGGATGAGATCTTGTGAGATACCTAAAACTTCTCTCCTATCCAGTATTGATAAAGTTCAGTTCAACACACTTTGAACTGGTGATGGTGAACCAACTGATGGAAGTCCAGCATAAGGATTGCTCTGCAAAATGTAGCCTCTGATGAATGGCTGAAGAAGCAGTAGGAGTTTTGTCTACAGAAAGAAAAGCCAGAGATACAAGTCTTCCAAGATGCCGAAGACAGCTTCTAATGAGAAAGTACTAAACTTCCTTGAAGAGTATAGCTTATTGGAAAAGAAATCAGGAACTAAAACTGGAGTAAGGAAGATCTAGGAAAGAAATTAAGGAGAAACGTAAGGTGTAATTAGCCAGAGAGTCTGTGGGATTGCTGTTTCTGGAGGAAACTGAGGAGTCTCATTGCATGATGTCTCAAAACATCCTCCAGCCTTCTTTTTCACGATTGTCATTTGTGAAGGTGCTATCTTTTTCTCTAGAATCAGAATCACAGCTAGTTACAAGAGCCTTCCATCAGTCTCAATAAGGAGTTGCCTGGGGGTTTCTGCTGCAGAAACTTGATAGTTTTGCTTATTAACAGAAAGTGGTGTAAAACTTCTGTCCCATCTCACTATTTCATCACAGACCAAAATGAGTTAGCAAAGAAACAGACAAGCCTATAGATTTTCCAATCTATAGCACTTAGCATCTCATTTGGCTCTGCAAATCAACTCATTTGGAGAAGATGCACCTCCTTCTTCATCTATTTCACACCCTAAAGGCCCAAAAGGCCAGAGAAGTAGACCAATGGTTTGAAGCAGTAAAAGAAACCAGTTCTATAAATCTACTAGGAGACCAAGGCTATATGGACATAAACCAAACACAAAGATCTCAATCTTTCTGAATAAAGAAACCTTTCCATCTAATCCCACTGAGAAGAGGATGCAATGAACTGATGAGGAGTTAGTAGACCATAGGCCTGTGTGAGCTCACTATTCTTCTATTACACCAAGCTAGCTGGGAGCCCACAGGTGCAGGACTCCAAGAACAAGGTATCTACAAACCATGAAAATTTAGGGCGTCACCTCAAAACTAGACCTACTGGAAAAAAAAGACAAAGCCCAAAAAAAATGCAAGTCTGGTAAGCCTAGAAGCCTAAATTTATAGCCTATTTCTAAATCTAGCTAATAGAGTATGCCCACCAAGGTGCCAGCCTGGGCTTTGTGCTTGGGTTTCTTTTGCACGGAGACGGAATTCTGGAAGAAGCTGATAAAAGCCCACGTTCAGATGCTCTTATATGCCGGAGGATGCACCCTGACACAGGAAAAGCCTCGGCACTCTATCGTACAGCCATGATTGTCTTCAGCCCAGAGCTAAATTACAAATTCATTTCAAGGCAAATGAATTTAAATACCCTGAAACCTAAGCTATGTAGTAACTTTTGGTACATACATTCTCTGTTTATTTTATAACCATATTCCTCCCAGTACCCAGCCTGGGTGAGACAGCATCATTTACTGTCTATGAATGAAACATTTGTCTGGGGTAAGTCACTACAGGGAAAGCTCTTCTTCAGAAACCACAGCACTGCTCTCATTGTGTGGCCTTTACCATCCACCCCAAAAAACATAATACAGAGATCATGGAAGGAGAGTGTGTGTTATGACATGTTGACAGGAGGGAACAAAAAGAGCAATTTATCTGCACAGTTCATTTTCTGGCCCAACAGAAAGAGCATGAATTTCTGTTACCTGCTCACAGTCCTGACTCTAGCGCATTGTACTGCTGTTCATTTATTGATTGAAGGCCCTTTTAAGAGACAAGGGTAAGAGAATTGCAATGATTCTGTGAAAGCCTTGAGCATATCCATCAATCATCGTCACTGACTTCAACTAGGTTATTTACTTTGTTCAGTTCAGAAATAACGAGTAACATGCTCATTTGTGCCCGCCATCATAAGCCCAGACTCTTGTCATGCTATAAAAACAGTACTTTTAAGTAGCAATCTCCTGTGCAATCTCATCAGACCTGTTCCTTAGTGCATATATGCCTTTCTTTTTTCTCCAAATGTTTTGAAATGAGCACATATTAGAAATACAGTGAAACTGGCAGTTCAAAAAAAGGTTACTGTTCTCAAAACAGTAAAATAAGATGATGACGTTTCAGTAAACAGTGTATTTTGTTGCTTAGAGCACCAGTTAGAAGTAATTCCTTCATAACCTCTCATATCAGGAAATCAGTTCAGCAAAAGCTATTTTCAGCTCACAATTCTGAATTAAGAGATCAGAAATTACACCCTAAATCCAAAAGTCTAATAACAGTAAAAAGATAGATTCATGTGGAGCTGATCCAAAAGTTTTAGCTGTATACATTTTTGTTGTTGGAAAATGCCATTGAGGAGCAAGAAGTAATATTTTTTATTAATGACTGTAAAGATAAATAAATAAACAAAAGAAATAGATTACATTTTTTTTTCTGTCAAACAAGAAAGGCAAAGAGCAGGCCAACTGAACCTGTAACCTTGTATGCTTTATTCTAGCTATCAGCAGTGAATCTTTTGGAAGATTTCTTTTTTTTTTCCCCACAAGCTTTGCCTCTTGAAGTTGTCTCAGTTTTGTTACTTTATGCCCTCCTTAACAAAGCAGCAAATGGAAAATCTCAATGGATTCAATGTTTATTTCTTCTCCACATCAATACTTAATAAGGGAATTACACTTAGTATGTTCCACTCCTCCTGCTCATTATGCATGGACGGACAAGCAGGAGCAGGTCAGTACTCATATCCCACGATGATGTGCACCAAATAACACTAACGTTAGCTAGTTCTTGCAAGCCCAAATTACTATTATTCCTCACTTGTTTCCTGTTATCCTTGGCTTCTCACTTTCCCCACCTACACAGCATTTAAAACATTACACTTAGAAATAGAGATTTTTGGACCTGTGGGTTTTCCGGCAGCATATTTTAGGCAGTTGGCATTTAACGTCACCAGCACTGAAATAACCACCTGTTCCATAGCCCTTTTCTCTGTAAATCCCAAAGTCCTCAAGGACGCCTGACTCTCTGAGGTTTTTAGATGGGGAAAATGAGGCACTGGTAGAAATGAGATTTGGCAGCTCAGGCCAATGCCGAAGCTGGAGCCAAGACACAGCTCTCCCATCTCCTGCCCCCGCACTCTCCGCTGCGTCTCACAGGCACAGCGAAGGCGACTTCTCTTTCCTGAGGTGGAGCCTCGCTGGAACAACTGGTGTAAAAATTATAAACAATCCTGAACGCCAGCCTTACTTGCAAGAAGGAGAAATGGTCCTTTCTCCAAAACAGCAGTTTTGGTAGAGATTAGATGAGATTGAGACCACTCTCCTCAAGGCACTCCCTGCCTCTCGCAGGCAGAAAGCCCTTCAGGACCCGAACATATTTTTCCTCTGTGTTCCATCTCAAGAAACATGCTGAGCAAGGGGACTCTCCTCCGGGATTCCAGAGTTAGGCATGAAGAGATCTTGTTCCTTTTGATCAAACCCAGCCATAGAGCACACAAACCTTCTTTCTCCTGCTCTTTTCCAGGACTGCCAGCCTGGCCCTGCTGCTGGGACACCCCAAAAGAGTTCAGGCCCGCAGGCAGGGACGAAGCACTGGCAGACATGACTTAATAATAGAAATATAAGCAACAATGGTGGCCACTGATGGAACACCTCAAATGGAGCAAACATGTAAAGTTTTACCAATCCTCATCCTACATGACCTCTACTTGAGAAAAAGCTGTCACACGTACAGCTCACTGCCTATTGACAGCCCTCAAACTAGAAAGCTCTTAGCTACCAGCATATTGCAACCATTGACTGAAATTGTCTTCACATGCAGACTGTACTTTCCAGCAATGCCTTGTGGGTTGCAGGGAATATGTAAAGCTCAAGCCTGTCATTACTGAGGGGCAAACCCACGGCTACAGAATTGTCTGTCAGGGAGCTACACAGCTTGCAATGATTCAAATTAGTGCATATTTGTGTTATCAAACATGGAAAAATACCAGCTGTTGCAATGAATACATACTGGTTGCTGAGAAAAAGGCAATCTCCTTCCAAAGTCCTAATGCACTTCCTAATGTACTCTGCCCTGGTGTGGGAGCCCGTGACTCCAGCTGCCACAGCGAAAACTACCTGGAGACTGAATGTTGAGCAGACTGGATAGTGCAACTGCCCCGCTCATTCCAGAAAGTGACTGTTAGGATCACCATCCATTGCAGTATCTGCTGTAAATGGCAGGTGTAATGAAACTAACCATTTCTATTTGGCAGCGTTGTCATTAATTGACTTAAGTTCTGTCACCAGTTTCAATTGTTTGCAATCATGCATGTGACAAGTTAAGCAGGGCTGCAGGAATTAAAAAAGAATCAGCTCTGAGAAATGTGAAGTAACTTTTCGAAATCTAGACTGCCACCACATCCCAGTGAACTACAGTAGGTGTTTGTCACTTGCCAGCAGATTGAAGGATTGCACAGCTACCTTTCGGGTGCACAGCAACTGCTGCCTAACTGAAATCTCAGAAAATTATCTCTGTGAAACAACTTAGAGAAAAAGAAATCATAGAATAGAATCGTAGAATCATTA
>NW_009214681.1:0-7500 GCF_000690835.1 Fulmarus glacialis
AGCCCTGCGAGCCCTGAGGGGAGAGGAGGAGGAGAAGATGGTGGTGGTGCTCCAGGTCTGGCGCAGAGACCACCACAGTGGGACAGGGGGAAGGTGTATGGCGGAAGGAGCGGCAGAGAGGGGCTGTTAGGGATTGACCAGAGCCCCCCGTTCCATTCCCCCTGAGCCGCTCAGGGCAGAGGAGCAGTTGGAAGTGAAGGGGTGAAGTTGAGCCTGGGAGAAAGCAGCGTTTTGGGGAGGGAAGGTGTTGTTTTAATTGGCCTTTGTTTCTCACTATCCAAACCTATTGCAATCAGCAATAAATTCATTTTCCCCAAGTCGAGTCTGTTTTGCCCATGATGCTACTTGGTAAGGGATCTCCCTGTCCAACAAACTTTTCTGTCTTATTTTCTCCCTGTTGTCCTGTTGAGGAGAGGGAGCAGCTAGGTGGGCCTCTGCCAGCTGGTCAAGATCAGCAAACAACTGCTCACCAGAGGTTAGGATCAGTGTCAAGGGCAGTCAAACAAGATTTTAAAAGACCCACTGCAGTAGCACCCAGAAGACAACTGGAAAAGGATTGAAAATGAGAGCGGAAAAATTGGGGGCTCTGTGAGAGCCAGAAGTAACACTCCCAGCTCCCATTAAGCTTCACCCTTGGCTGAAGCCAGGAGCCCCATCTCACAGAGGCAAGGCAATACCATTTGGCTGCCTCTGAGAGGATCAGCATCTCCAGGGGCTGGATATTACCTGCTGGTACACTTGGACCAGAATTTGGGATAGGAAAATACAATCTGCCGTACCTCTTAGGCTAGGGCTCAGCACCCTTCCCGAAGAAACCTGATGTTGGTTTCTTTGAGCTAATCAGACCTCCACCCCCCCACCCCCCCGCAAGAAATTTAAATGGGGAATAACAAATAGGAAGTGATGAAAAGTAAAAAATTGAAAAATAACTTTCCAGGAACACGTCCTTGCTAAGATTCATAAAACTTTCTGAACATACAAGTATTTGTACAAATAACCAAAGATTATCTCAAATAGAAGAGCTGGTTAAAATAGCCTTGCAAAGATGTGAAGAGCAAAGCCCTACTCATTCATGAATATATTTATGCATTTGTTTATTGCTATGCAGCCAGCTTTAAACCCTACCCAGCAGGGGAGATACTATATACCTTATGCCTATGGGCCTCGTAATGCTTCCAGTGGGGATGGAAAAACTTCAAAAAAAGTTTGGCATTCAGATCCAGTTTCTCTGCTTATCTGCTGCTAATCCAAACTCTCCCAACATATCAAAAACGTTGAACCGGGCAGGAAACCACATGAGAACAGGTTTTCCTACAGGATTTCTGGCATTTCTACATTACATTACAGATGGAAACACCCATGAGAACAGCTTCTGTCCTGGTATTTTTGGCACATTCAGTTCCAATCCTATCCGGAAACCTGAATTGGGAAGAGAAAGAAAAAAAAAAGAAAAAAAAAAACCACAAAACAAAAAGCACCAACCGTTTGCCCCAGTATTTCAGAACCTGAAGAAAGGTTTATCGTGTGAGCTGGGTTTTAATATTAGGAAGGAGACAATAATCTGTCTTGTCTTCAGTGGTTTGTCTGTCCTTACTCCCAGCGTCCCCAAAAAGAAATGCCAGAGTGTTCGACTAGCAAAACTAGAAATTACCGTCCACCTCAAAATAAGCATGGATGCTACCCCAAAAAGATTTGGTCTCCACCCATCTTCTACTTTCCTCCTTTCGATGCACAAATGAATGTGTCAGACAACAAAAAATAAAGGCTTTCATTGAAACCTCTGAAATAAAGGATTTCAAAGGGCTTATCCATGGCTACAACTGAAATCAGGCTTTTTGCCAGTCAGAGTGGATTCCTCTAAAAGGTGAGTGAATTCACCACATTTGCAGTCCATTTTTGTTCATTTATCCAGCTTTGCCACTCTCTTTAGATTGGCAGCCGCTTCCAAAGACAATAACTTCAGCAATAACAACTTTCAGCAGAACCTTTCAAAAATTATATTCGGCCCTACTCGGTGATTTTTGTTATCAAGGGGTTATCTAATATCAGCCTTTTTCTTATTTCTTTATTGTCATTGAAAGCATATGTATTTTGTTCTTGACACTGTCCGATTCTTTCTCTCTGACCTCCCAGCCCTGCCACTTGCTTTTTGCACTGCTGCCCACACTGAGAGAAAACAAAAACAACATTTGAGACTGCGACATCAGTTTGTTCATCAAAGGCTCACCTCGATATCCTAACCCTTCTGTGGTTTTAAGATGAACGCTAGGTAAATCTACAGCAAAGGAACTGAAATAAAAAAAAACCCAAAACCTGCTGCTTTGACTCAAAGAGACCGTTTCAAGCTGCGTCCAGAGATCTCAAACACCCAAAATGATCCAAAATCTCTTTTCTTAAAGCCCCATGCATATATGTTCACATACTGCCAAATTCTGCCACCTTTGTACCTTACTCCGTGAGTAATGCTATTGAAGAAGGTGGGACTCTTCAGTAAGGAAACAGCACCAGGCCCTCCCTTCTTGCTCCCCAGCCATTGACTGCTGTGAACTGGAAGTGATACCTTTGACCCCTTCTTGAAGTACAGAGGATTTGCTTGTGTTTATATTTTTAAACTACTTTTTTTTTTTTCCCCCTGAAGAAATGCTGCCGCATCTACTCACATGTACATCAGTTCCCTCTACTGGCAGCATTAATTAAGCTATTCCTTTAATTCACCAGGTAGATCGTGGGTTTGGAAAGGAGGATGTGCTCCGCTTGGTGGGAATACGCAGGGCTGTTATCTGTACGGTGTTATGCTTTTGCACATTGTAGCAGAAACATTAGTGCGCTGGTTCTTGCTAGTGTACTAGTTCTCTCTAGCTTTTTAAAACTCACTTTCCACGCTATGGTCCAGGGCAGATACTTAACATTATCTTAACATATTTTTGTCCTTAACTGTGGCAGGGAAACTGAAAAGCAGTGACTCCTGAAGCAGCTCAGGCAAACACATGCTACATCAACCCTCTGTTTTGTGTCTGGGGTAAGCCTACAGCCTCTCCTCAGCCAGGGCAGCCCCTCCTAAGGGGATGGATGGTCCATTGGGCTCCTTTTGCTCCTTCATGTACCCAGAGGCTATTTTAAAGCAATGCTGTTTCAAAACATGCTTAAAATCATTTGGCCATTCTTTTTTTTTTTTCTTCTTCTAGTTAAAGTAGATTGATTTTGTCCTGCCACAGGTAATGTCTTCATCCTGCGATGTCAGGCCAGAGAAAGAAGTCATTCGCTATATTTGGGTGCTTGAGGAAAACACAGAATGAAAGAGAACAACTTGTCGTTTAAAAAAAAAACCAAAACAAAACACAACACAAAAAAACCAACAAGAACAACTGCCCCAAAGAGAACAAGATAAAAGATTTCCCCTTTGGACCCAAGCCGTCAGTATTTAGCAAAAGCAGCAAAAGTCTTTCAATTTTCTAAGCAAAATTGGTGGGTAGTACTATTTCATAGCTCTCTGCAGTTTTTCCAGTAGTTTCAGTTACAAAGTTTGGGATTTAAAACCGATGCTTAAAATCTCCACTTAGGACCAAGCCAAAAAAGCCTTCACGGGTATAGTGACCAATAAAACCAGTCCTTTTAGAGCTTTTCTAGTGCAAGTAAAAGTGGAAAGACAATGTAGAAATTGGTAGGAAAAACAGCAATAGCCTATATAAGCCTGAATTTGCATATGCAAATGTAGGGGCATAAAGTTAAAGACCTATTCAGCACCTCAGGTTAAATACGCCCCTCACTTCTAACTGGCATGGATAAGATGCCCTCAATGCGCACAGTTTCTTGGAACTTTCATAAAGTGTCCTTATTGAGGATTTTCTTTTCATTTTTTTAATCTAGGTCGTATTTCTAAAAGAGATTGTACAAAAATGTTGTATTTGACCCCGGTGTTCTGATTAAATGCATTACAGGACCTGCAGTCATATTTAGAGGAGAAAAAAACATTCTTGCTCACGCTGCTGCACGAGTTCCTGTTTGAGGAATAAAATTGTTTATTTCTAATTCTTCCAGGAGCTTTTACAGACTGATCAAGTGTCAAGACATGGTAGTTGACTTAAAGGTAACATAGATATTGCCTCATAATATCTTTAGGACCTGAATCAAATCTTGAGATACTTTGAAACTATGGGGGTATAATGAAAATACATTTCTTTCTTTGTATTATCCTTTGTAATGGGGAGCTTTACATTTCCTTTCTAGCAACTATGATGTACATTGTACTATCAAGGCATTTTTAGGGACCATTTACCTGAATACAATTTGTGTGTAAGGTGTCTGAGAGCCAACCTGGATTTATGCTTCCTGGTCCTTGTAATAAGTGAATAGATTTCTTTTTTTCCCCCATCAAAATAAATGTCAGAAAGTTCTTTGATTGTTCAATAAGGGAGAAAAACATCCTTTTTCAAATGAAAGAAATGGCTACGGGCTAGGTTTTGGTGTTGCTGGAAGCTCTGCCGAGCCCCCCAGCTCCAGGAGCAATGCATGCAAGGACGCGCATGCCCACAGGGTATGTCCCGACATCTCTCCCCGCAACAGGGGAGGGCTTGCCCGCTACCTGGTTTTGGTTGCCCACTGAACTGGGGAAAGCCCTTGAGGTGACAAAGTGGTCTTTGCAAAGCGTGTTGGGACCCTGCTGCAGAAGCAGCTTTTTGGGAAGAATGTTCTTGCCTTTAAAAAAATATGGTTGCGGCAATTTTCCTAAATCATACTTTCCCTCGGTATTTCTTGGATTCTGAAAATCCTAATGCAGTCCAGCTCTTCAGAAGTGCTGTGCTGGGATTTTTATACAGACACCCAGGCCCATCTGGATACCCATTTGGGTAATAGCCCAAATTCAGCCTATCTGGGGCATTATTAGATTAGCTCCTCTACTCATGCACACAGATACCCACGCACATATATTTCTGAAAAATTCTCCTAAGAAAAAGCAAATATTTTAAGATAACAGACTTCCCAAACTATGATATCAATTCCTGCTTCCTACTTTCTTTTCATGGTGAGCAACTGAGGTGATGTCTAACATGTGTCTACCCGAGGCAATATCTTTTTGATATCATGCAGTGGAAATGGCAGAATCTGGCTCTTTAGTGACCATGACATCCAAAAATTGGATGCAGGAATTCACCTCTCTTTCATAGGTTAAATGAATATTCTGTGAGTATCGATTGTTCAGTTCTTCCAGTGGAAGATGAATGTGATCGGCATCGATAATCAGAAAAAATATCATCTACATACCTCTCATATGCAGATGGTGGCTGTTCAATACCAGTCGGCAGTACAGCTTCCTGGTGTGACAGGAAAATATCTGCAGCAATTGAGGATTAACAGAGGCCATTGCAACATCAGTGTTTTGTTTGTAACAGTTTCCATTCTATCAGAAATAACCCGTTGCACATTTCTGTGTCTGACATTAAAATTCACCATTGAAATCTCGCTCGGTAATAATAAAGCCCCTGCAAGAGTCTCTACAAACACACTAGACTCCAAATTAAAGAGCAAGTGTATTGTTAGGTTTTGCATGGATCTTTTTTGAATTAGTGCTAGGTGAACAATAAATAAAATTCCAGGAGAAGTTCCCCAAGCTGATATGCATTCAAGGTATTATCTTTGCTCTGTACTGTATGCGCTTCTGGGTGAAAAAATTCTAATTGCACTTCCATTCAAAAATCAACCGTGGGAATAAGGAATCATGCTCATTTTATGCACAGCAGCCTGAAGGCCTTATCCTTAAAACAAATTACAGCGCCTCCTATGCAACTCACACTCTGAAGCTAATTCTAACCCTAAAGCAAAACTCCAAAATTAAACTTTAATCTGTGATCTAAACAATTTTGTGTTTGTGATCAATCTTGGTGGGGTGGATTTTAATATATATATGTGTGTGTGTGTGTGTGTGCAAGTGTGTGTGCGCGTGGGTGTGTGTATATATAAAAATATAAAACACTAAGGTAATTGTTGTCGCAGATGAAGACAGAACATTAAATACTCTGCTCAGTAAGACTGAGATAAAATACATACAGCGAAGGCAGGGAATAAAGCTGTTAAGCACACACTCCTATATGTAACAGAGTCCTGGACTTGCAACCAGCGAAAGCTTAAATTCCACCACATGTATCATATTTACTACGTTCTGCCAAAGAAATAGGCAGGCTGCCATGCCATTAAAGCAATTACTCTTACCCTCTCAGATATGTAGAAATTAGATTCTGCTCCTTGAAATCATACGCTGAGGGAAGTAGGGAACAAGGAAGGGGGAGTACGAGGAGGAGAGGCGGAAAGGCATCAATTCCTCCCAGAAAGGAAAAATCACCGCCTCGGCGTGGAAAGGCTTTGGGCCAGCAAGAGTTAAAGGAGTTCGAAGTGTATGGTCTGTCTCTCCCCAAGTTGGTGCAGTGACTCTGCATCCTGCAGGAACCTGTTCAGATGCTCTGATAAGTCAGACAGAATTCATGGGAGATTACCACACAGCTCCTGCCAAGCTGTGCTGCAGCGCGGGTAATAGATATGCTCCAGTACTAAATCCTAAAAGGCCCTGCTACATCTGTCAAGCATGCCCTGGAAAAGCACCCTCAGTTCAGATGTTATCACTGCTCTGCCTACATCAGAAGATTTAGTGTCCACCCTGGAGGTTGCTTTTGCCGCACAGTTTTCAGGGGCAAAACAACAAGGAAGAAAGATGAGAGGAAAAAGGCAAATTATTCTTGCTTAAAGCAAAAGGAATAAAGTGATGTGCTTGCAGACTAGTTCAGCTTCTCACCCTGCATCCAGAAGGTCCCAAATCTCACATTAAGATGGTACTGATGTTCTAAGCTGATTAGCTCGGACGTGTTCGGCTCCCTGGACTGTGACACCATGAAGATGATCTTCTGTAGAGCGACTCTTTCCCAAGGAAAGCTGAACAACAAGCCCAGCGGGGGGCCACAGGCGGTGGATAGAAGATGCCTGCCTTTGATAATTAACTTTAAAACTGGTTCTAGAAAAGCTGCTCTGACATAAAATGAACTTCGCGGAGCGCTGCTTATGAAACAATTGCTGCTCCTCCCATTAACCACGTAAGCAGGGATTTGGTCAAAAATGGTTATCTAATGTTATTTATCATTTTACGCCAAACAGAAAAATATGTATATGATGTATACTTACATAATGTGTATAAATGAACACACACAGACACCCTGAAAAACAACAGCCTTGGGAACAACTACTTTCTTAATATACTCCAAAATAGAGCCGTGCATTTTAACCATCTGTCTCCTCATTCAGATCTGCAGGAAATATCAAAGTACAGAAGCAGCTCCTTTTTCACTAGGTGCACTCTCAGAGTTCAAGGGAGAAAGGCTACAATTTCCTGACCCAGCATATTGCATTTTAAACTTCTGTTTCCTGAAGCCGATTTTAAGGACAGATAAGTTCCAGCTATCGGGCTGTCAACAAGAAGAGCCTCAGGCTGTCGCGTTTTACAGCTCCATACGGTGG
>NW_009214681.1:12500-48712 GCF_000690835.1 Fulmarus glacialis
ATCCCTTCCGCAAGCTGATCTAACACTATCTCTGAACACGTTACCATTCTTGTCCCCATTACTCCTACTGGAAGCTTTTTCCAGAAACTCCTTCATCTGATAGCCAGGAATCTTCTTCCAATCTCCTATCTATATTCTATCAAGACTAGGTTAGAGCCAATCTCTTCTGCGTCAGCATTGCACGTGCACTTAGAAACTGTCCCGGTGCATTTATTGACAGCAATCGCACCCCTTCTGTGCCTCCATTTTGATATGCTAAATCTCCTTTCATGTCCTCTCCTAACACAAGGTTTCCCGGCCCTCTTTCATCCCACCAGCGCTTCCCTGCACTGCACCAGTTTAAATTCACTCATTGACACCCCATGCGATGGCATTCAGCTTCCCATCTCTGTTAAAATATCTCACCCGATACACCTTAGGGACAATTCTCCTATTTCTTTGGTTCCTGAGAGCCATCCTTTCATCCCTGTCTACTGCTACCAACGAAGTCACATCGTAACAAAAGTTCTTCTTATTTCCTAGGCATGTGTCCTGGTGCTTTTTCTTATTAAATTCTGTTTCATGACTCCCATTCCAACCCCCAAGGCCACCTGCTTTCTTTCCTGTGCATTCAGGTTCTCCTTTTTCACTGGCAATGTCTCCAAACTTTGTCAACTCCAACATTTCATTAGCACATTCCTAATTTATGCTCCAAGGTCATTAATGAAAATGTTAAATAAGATGAGTCAGACTGATCCTTGACGAACTCCGCTAATGAGCCCTTCTCCTGCCCTATGCTTCCCCTTTCACAGTCTGTTGCTGTCTCCCCTTTTAGCCATTCCTCACCACTCTCACACGAAGCCCCATCTCTTCCCGCTTAACTAGATGTTTCCCATGTGGCACTTTATCAAGTGCTTCACTGATGTCCAGACAGATTAGATCTCCTGCATTTCCTTTGTCCGAGGAATCAGTTATTTTACCAAAGAGAGATCTCAGCTTACCTTGGCGTGATCTACCTTTTATAAATGCAGCTAGAATTGATCCCACTCTCCATAAGCTTCCGCTACCTTTATTTTTCTCAAGAACATATCCCAAAGTCTTACAATAATATTGAAGTTACATCAAGAAGCCTTTAGGTCCCTGGATTGCTCGTCCAAGCCCAGACCATATATATACTTGCTCAGTTCCCTGCTATATCACCTGTTTGATACACCTATTAAAATATTTGCTATCGTTTCATATTTCTGGCACATCCAGAAGTCTGAGGGAACCTTAGTTCGCACAGAAGCTCGTGCCTTTTCAAATTACTCGATGAGTGCTTTGATTCAACACATTTTAACCTATAAATTACTCATTCACTGTGATTATTCGTTCGAGGATTCGATATCTAAGATTTATTATTCAAGCGCTGTAATGAGTAAACCTACCACAAACCACGTGGTATTATTTCCTGAATCATTATTTTGCTCTCAAATTGTGTGCCCTGACATTAGTGAGCTCCACCTGAAACTGCTTTGTTTGCTCTGTTACAAATGAGTTTAAGATACTGATTAACAAACTTGTGTTTGAAAGCCTGAAAATTATTTCCTAGGCATATCCAAATGGGCAGGGACGGGGGAAGAAGCCCTCCTGCAAAAGGCAATGGAAGGGTAACGTGGACCCAATTAAGGCAATATTCAGACCAGAACTTACTGAAATTATCATTTCTACTGTACTCTGTTTTGTCCAGGTCTTGGTTTCTGAACATAAACCAGTACTTTTACCAGGTACAAATATACAAATATTAGTAATACAAGGACTTTGCTCATTTTGAAAATCCCTTACTACTTAATCCGTTACTACTTCATCCAAGGGAGGTCATTCTGGATTTTGCCTTACTTCAGGCAGGCAGGCAGGATTGGGATTACCCCTGATTTGCTTTAATATAGCTTCATCTACAGTCTCACCCTCATACAGGTCATTCATAGACCTACCATCGCTGCGTCCCTGAGCACCCTGCCGCACTGTGCACATCGGATGCCACCTCTGTCACACAGGAGACTGTGCCACTTTCCGGGTGACAAAAGTCACAGCTCAGACCACAGCACATACCAACAACCACTTGCAAGAACAGCCATAAGAGGGACTTAAAATACAATCATCTGGGAATTCTCAGTGACGTTCCTTCCTGAATATTAACTCATTCATTTGATGCTATTAAATATACTCCAAAAAATCAACATAAACTGGAAGGGTAAAATCCATTACGGCAAACAGCTTTCATATTCTCTGTACCACTTGCGCTCCCTTACAAAGCAAAGTCCTTGTATTGCACACTGCAGCTTGTGTAAGGACAGGGACAATAGCTTTTCATGCACATTTTATCAGGATTATAACTGCTGCGCCATATATAGAAATGTGTGATAAGTGCATTATCAAAATTATAACTGTATTTTAATCATGGCGTAACAACCTCACAGAACGTCCCTCTACAAGGAAGGCAAACTCAATAATGTTCAAGTCTGAATCTGAATTTTGAGCCCTCCGTGAGTGTTTGAGTGGGTTCAAAATTAAGTAAAATGAGCTTATCTATCCCTATTTCTATAATAATACTTAGCACTTAGCACTTTTCATCTTCAAAGCACTTTACAAACATTAACTAATTAACTATTAATTGGTAAATTTGAAAAGGTTGATAGGTGAGGTGAGTTTCGGATAAGACCCAGCAATACGGATGTTTAGTTTATCTGTGAATTACTTAATCATTAGTGAATCATAGAAATTAGAAATGAAAAAGACCTATAGGGTCACCCTGTCCAGCCTGCTGCCATTACAGGATTTTCCCTTATAATATATTCTCAAGTGCTTTGTCTCGTTTAATTAGAAATTATCCAAGCAATGGGGCTTCCACCATTTCCCTTGGGATATTCCTCCTTAGTCTAACGTATCTTTCTGTTAGGAGGTTGTGATATTCAACATAAGTTTTTTCCTTGCCATTTCATCCCATTATTTCTACGCATGCCCTCTCAGACCATTTCAAACAATTCCTATGCAGTACAATTACATGCTTAATTTTTCCCTTTGCTCCTCCCTGGGTCTGTCTGGCCCAGAGCCACCAGATACTGGAAAGTATCAATTCCTGAAGAGAGAAAAGCTAGCTTTTGTTGCCACTGAAGGCCAGTCCCAGCCTAAGCTGTACTATAGATTAAACCACCCCAACTCCCTTCTCTTTGGAAGGTGGATTCCTATGTACACTGAGCTCAGGTATCAGCCTCGGCAAATCTCTCCCCCAGTATGACCAGCATTATTCCTTGTCCATATAATTTATGCAGGCTGTAGGCTCCTCAGAGCGCCTAAAGTGATTCTCCCTACATTGTCTCTGAAGCCTGTGCAGGCAACACATGGCTCTTCAGCCCAGCGTCAGCCCCCGGCCAGTACCGAGCCTAACTGGCTGCTTCTTTTTGTTCGGAGAAACAAAGTTCATTCCTTTCAACCAAAAGGTCCCAGAAGATAACCCCAAAGGAGCTTGATGCCAGGATAAGTTGAGACATGCTCCTGTGAATTAAAGCACAGCTACGGAATTAGACAAAACACTGTGGCGTAAAAGGATACTAATATGTACATGGTACCAGAAGGTCTAAACCAAAATGATACAATGAAAAAAATCATTGCACCTCATCATTTCTTCACATCCTTGGCAACATCCAGGATTCATGGGTTCTTCTGCTACCTGTGACACTGGAAATGTTCTAACTTCTCTCTGGACATCCCATTTTCCTGTCTGTCTCCTCCTAAAGGCCATTTGCATGCTTCTCCAAATCCTGGACCAATACCTGTTTTGGTTTCGTGGCTGCCTTACGTCTCCTTATACGCCCATATCGCTGGGGTCAGTCAGCTGGATCTGGGTGCTCTTCTGATCCCAGGTAACCCAGGGTTTCCCAATGTCACAAGCTTCCTACACTGCATCATCCATTTTCCATGCTGGGGGATCACAGGAAGATGTGAGAAATGACTACATCAATTGGTCTATTTAAAACTGTTATTCAGCTGATCTGGATTCCTGAAATAGCACCATAGGTCTTCACCAAAGACAAATAGGCCTGCTAGTTTGTCCAGATGATCCACACCATACAAGACAAGGATGATTTGAATTTGGGACCATTTTTTCCTATTTCCTCATGTAAAATCTCTTCAGTGAAAATCTAAATGAACACCAGCTATATAATGAACAGAGACAAACATCTGTCACTCGTGTGACTTCCCTTCAGACTATGATAACAGATCACTTCTGGCCAGTTTACTGCAACAAAAATAAAGCTGAGTATTTAAAGTTCTAAAAATAAACAAACAGAAGTAAATATACTTGACCTGAGACACTCAGATGAGAAGCCGGGTCAGGCTGTTTTAATTTGTTATGACCCAACAAAAGCTGGCGAAAGCTTTTACAAGATTGCATTGAGGTGCCCATCTATGGTAGTGCCTGGACCAGCCATGATACCTCAGAGCCATCCTGATCTACCAGGCCAAGGGATGAAAGCATGAATCAAGACTCTTGAGACCGTGCCAACTCCTCCAGCAAAGAAAGCTGCAAGTACATAAAAGAAAACCTAAAACTGTTTCCTCAAAGGACTTTGAAAGTTCTCCCACATGTGCCACAAAGTCGCTTTCCTCCACCACTGATTGTAACAGCACCGTTAATAATTCCAAAATTCTGCAAACAACTTGAATCCAAACTTTGAAGCCTCTTTTTGCTCTGAAGGAGATATACTTTCAGTCCAGAGGAAAAAAAAAAAAAGAAAAGCTGTGAGTTCCTCTACAACATCAGCCAGTTTATTTTCTTACGAGGACATGCAAAACAGCACAAGTTTGAAGATGTATCAGCAATTGTTGTGAATATTTTGTAGTCCTCGATTCAGTATTTACCTGGAGGGACATTGTTCGCTTTAAGAAGTCATCATCTGCCTATCAATTTTCCAGCTTCTGGTACTTAAAAAGTAGTCAATTTGACTTTTATTTTTCAAATTACAGAAGAAAATAAATGTTCTCCTTTCTTGTGCACCACAGAAGCACGTAGCTAACAGTATTAAATACAGACAATTCAATTGCGAGCTATTAGCATTTTTATTTCATTTCTTAATTTGAAGGGAAACTATCTTGGAAAAAAAATTGAAGGAGACTAAGCATATATAGAAATAAACTTTGGTGCTTCTCTGCCAAAAAATTCTCTCTCGCACCAGGGGTGAGATTTTATAAAGCAGCTAGTGATGACTGGGTGCTTTGTTTGAAAGGTCATTTCAGAAGGGGCTACATGCAGCCCACCTGAAAATGATGCTCCTTCCAATGTCATGCCAGGGATCTAGAAGAAGATGCAACCAAACCCAGTGGTTCCTTGTCTTGACAAGAAATCTCATATCTTCATAAGCCAAAATAGTTTAATGGCATTTTAGTCACAGGTGAGTACAGGTGGCAGAGCCTGGCTGAGTTTTTTCAAACTGGTAACGGGGATAAAATTACATTCATATATAATTAATGCACGCTCCGTCATTTTTAAAGAAAGATGTTTTTCAGGCAGTCATTCAAAGAGCTGAGTTTTGATTTTTGCTGGTGCTAAAACATTTCCCAGAGACGTGTGTGTGTGTGAGTACGCGTGCCTGTATGAGGGAGAGATAGAGAACTTACACATTGCTCAAAATAAGGGGAAAAAATGTCACTATATACACTTGAATAACATAATTTGACAAATTGCCAAAAACCCCACAAACAGAAACTGCCAGCCCACCAAAGCGTATAGGACATACGAAGCTGCTCTCACAGCAGCTCAATACTCATACGGACCCATCCCCTCTCAAAATCCAACTTCTCATTTGGTCAGGTCACGTGTGAATTGAACGAATCCTTGCCAGACTCTTTGTGTACGCTTCACAAACCCCATCCCACTGCTTGGCGTGATGGGGAGGGACCCCAAGGTCCAGGAGGTGGAGAGGACCCCCGCCACAACAGCGACGGTGGCACAGGTCAGGGCTGAGCCGTGCCGGAGGGTCACGGTGCAGGCGCTCACCCGGTGTGTCCTCACATTGTCACTTCTATCGGTGGTTGGGACCAACTCCCTACATTTATTATTTTTTTTTTCCTCCCCTGAAAATCAAAAAGCAGTTCATGAGTTGGTCGAGAGCCAGCAAAAATGAATAGTAATGAGCCAATTTCAATAGAAATAGGCTCATTACCATGCCAGCGGCTGATAAAACCAAATGCTCTCAATTCTCTCCAGCAAACGAGGTGCTGGAGGCAGTGTCCACCCTCCTGCCTGCAGGAAATAACTCACAATTTCAAAATTAAAAGAATCAAAATACAAGTTGGAGTTTATTCCTATGTTCATACCTCCGTCCCCCTGCAGGGTCGTTTCTAACTAGCTGCCAAAAAAGCTCAGATACCGCTCAGAGTCTTTTTCTTGAAAAGAGGAAAAAAAAAAATATATATTTTCTGTACATTGTTCACTCCCTGAATGGTAATGGGAAATCCTGTGTAAACTCCAGCAAAAGAGACAGTCTAAGGAGCTTCTTTGAATTCAGCACATTTCTCCGTGCACAACAGGAGGCTACACGTATTCTTCAGAGCGTCAGAAACCTACCTGCAATTTCTCAATTAAAAAAAAAAAAAAACAACAAAACCAACAAAACCAAAAAGCCCAAAAAAACCCCCATACCAACCCTAAACCAAAACCTTAACCAAGCAAACATAAACCTCTCAGGCTGAAAACCCTAACCCAAGCAAAAACATAAAACTCCCAAGCCATAAAACCTCCACAAAATGACAGGAAGGTGTTGATAAACGAACTACGATGATTCAGAGAAAATAAAGAAACAGAAAAATGATTTCTCACGCTCTTGATTTCGCCACACATCGCCTGACAGCGATACGACATGGGGAGCGTGACTAGGTCTGCTTTACTCTAAAGAGGCAAAATCATTCCGTTTTTACCCCAAAAGTGATTTGGACACAGCCCAGGGACTCTGGGCTGGAGGGGGGGGCCCTTGGGGCAGAGGGCACCCGAAACAAGCTGAGCAGAAACGTGTTGGCGCCGCTGTTTGGATGGATGGATGGATGGATGGATGGACATACAGTGCATCCCCACACTGATGGGCTTTACCAGTGAAAATTAGTGGAATCGTCCCTCCCAAACTTCACAGGGGAAAAAACCAAAGCCAAATTTCAGGAGAAAGAACTCAATATTGCGGTAAATTGAGTATAAACACCTCCTGTCAGATACGTTTCTAAAGCAGAATAATTAGCAGGGCAGGTTTTTTAACCAGAGGAAATAGAGCAGCCTGTAACGTCACCTGGCTGCAGAGATTTCTCCCATTTTCATTTTTCCGTGCAGGTTCAATATTTGGTAGGCGTCCCCTTTTCCAAACCTCCCTCTGCCTGGCAGAGACGGTCCCTGCCGCCCCCAGCCAAGGCTCCCCGACCGTCTGCTTGGTCAAGCCAGCAACATTTAGCCTTCAGAAAGGATTTTCTTCTTCTGCCATAAAATCTCGCAAGGCTTTCCATTTTAGCAGCTTGAGAATTTTAACTATCCCCTCTTTGCCCTGCCAGCCATTTAAGCCCTGAAACTACAAGCCGGCTGAGTGGAGTACATCATCTGTAAACTCGACTTGCCTAGTCAGGGGGTCTTGGGGGCTTTCTGCAGCACTGAAATAGAGCCTTTTAACACTGAACGGTGCAAATTGTCCACTGGGGACAGCTTCAAATGTCTCTACAATGCATATTTCGCAGCGCTTACTGGCTGGCTGCTACTACTTATTTAGGAGCCTACAAAAACTATTTTATAGATTTTGTTTTGCTGGAGTAAATATTAAGTTTTAAATACATTAAGAAAAATCAGGGCAGGAAGAGAAACAGATTAAATAAACCTTTCAGAGAGACTATTTACTTTGTATTTGTATTTTTTTTAACAAACTCCTTTTCCCGAGGTCAAGACACTGACATTTTAGTACACACAGACTTTAAAAATGAGAACGCTCTCTCTCGCACACACGCTTACTGAAGGCAGCTCCTCTTGTTAATATTAAACTTTTCTATCTGGTTATGACACTGGCTGATATAATAAAGTGGCGATAGTCTTATTATTCAAGCACTGCTCTGATAAATTATCTACACTAATTCTGGAACCAAAGTTGTCTGGTTCCAGCTGGTGTTGCTTAGATCTGTCTTAAGTCATTAGGAATCAGTGGAAAACTCTTTTTCAGAGTCCAGACCTGACCCCTTCGTGTCCCCAGAACATCTATGTGTGTGTGCGTGTGTGTGTGCCAGCGTGCTCACACGCGTACAAAGCACGTCCTCATTGCCAATCCACTCTAATTAAGGTTTATTGAGAATATTTTGGCTTGTGGGGTGTTTGTCCCCCCTTAATCTCTTCTCTTTCCTTCCCGTTATCTGCGGAAGGTAATGCACCGTAACTCAGCATCACCCACAGAGCAACACTTCAAAGAAAAAAAGAAAAGCAAGCTGCAACTAATTCAGGAAGAGATACCCTTGTTTAGCGATGGGATTTCAAAGCTAAGTCTCTCTCTGCACTGATAGGAATGACAATGTAGCCCGGACTTTCCCCAGACTCCCTCTGCAATCCTTTAACCATCCGTACTTGTATACACACTTCGGATACGCACATACAAAGACGTTTTCTCCTGGCACTGCCTGACGCAGAAATTCACACATGGTATTACCGCAGATAAGTTTTACAGCTTGGCTGATAGCCACAGATACTGAGCAGCGGCCTCCCTCCAAGCAAAGTATAGGCCTCGACTGCCATAACTACGCAGGTCTTAGTCTTCAGGCCCATTTGGAGTTGACGGAGCCCATGGTGCCAGCGGGCTGGTCCCATGTCAGTTTAGACGTCTCCATTCAACCTGCACATTCACATTTTATTCCATCTTGCAAAGACGGTGTCTGAAAAGACCCCTGAGATCACCTAACTCGCCTCCTTGCCAGCACGGGGTTGTTGCCTTACAATTCATTTCTCGGATCACCCAGTCTGGTTTTAAATGTCCCCCGGTTACGGTTTAGTCAAACCCAAGTCGCTGGGGTCAGTACAAGAATAAATGGATGAAGTCCTAGAGCCCACGCACAAAGTCAGACCGGATGATCAAAGGGTCCCTCCTGAGCTTCAAATCTGTGAGTGTACGAAGCAACGGAGCCTCCACCGCTTCATCCCAGCAACGACTCAGCAACCTCAGACATCCCTCCATCAGGGAATTTTCTTCTCAATATTCAGTAATTTCATCCAATTCTCTATAATTTACCTTCAGTTTCCTTTCCCCCTTTGTGCTCTCCAGTCACACTGTGCCCACATCTTTTCGTCATCAACCAGCCCCTCCAGTCCCCAACACCATCCACACGCGGCCCCAATGCTGCCCCTTTTTTGCTTTTTTTTTTTTTGCCCTTTTTTTGGCCCTTTTTTTGCTGCCAAATCTCCAAGCAAACTCCCATCACACCAGGATGATCTCAAGGCTTCACTGGAGGCTCTAACTGCGTTCTAGTGGCTGCAAGATTTTTCCACGTTAAATCTCTTATTGTCATTTACTCAACGTTTCTCATCTTTCAGTTCTCCCTGTATCATTCCATTTGATATCATCTGCGAGTATTTTCCTTATCCCGGATCATTAATGAAGATGTTAATTAACGTGAGAGCTCATGCTGTGGTAACTCACCAGAAGCCTCTTTTGCCACTCCACATCTCTCTGCCCAGCTTTTGCCTTTGCTTCTGGTCCCTCCACCGGCATTCGGGGCACGCACCTGGGTTTGTGCTCCTGCAAAAGTCAGAGAGACGGCACGAATGCAACACGGGAGGATTCGGGAATGCTTCCTCCTGCCCTTGCTGGCTCCCTGATACCGTGTGTGTGTCCCCTCGCCCTCCTCCTGCCCGCTTCTCAGTTTGCCCATCTGTAAAATGGGGGCAATCAGACAGGTAGGGTGGGACACAGAGGCGGATATATGACATGCTGCAGGAGCGCAAAGCGATGATGGCAGCATTGCTGTTAGCTTCTCTGATAAAATATCCTTCTTTTCCTCTATCTCTTCCTTGAGTAAACGTGAACCTTAATTCACATACACACAAAATTAAGCAGGAGGTAAACTGCCAGGTGAGGGTTAAGGTGAGAAGGCAGACCAGACCGGTAGCCTGGGAAATCTGTGCAATACCCACATGTATGCCTGGGCACATGTATGTATTAGGAACTGTTGATTCCCCACTGTGATTAAGAGGTTATTAACGCTAATAGAAAATTACAATTTGCTTAAGTTTCCCAGGAAGCCTCGCCTAAGAGAGCCCAGCAGCTCACCCAGCATGTCCCTCTATTCCAAATTGGTTTCTATTAACCTGTTCACAAACAGATTCAGATTCCTCCCCCGATAAAACTCGCGCCAGCCATGCATTTTTCCAAACGCAAAGTAGCTTGTTTTCACCTCTTTAAAAGAGCAAACTCTCCTTACAGATGCAAAATCTCAGCAGAGCCAAACCCTTTTAAAACAGCTCGGGCAGCATCCTAGCTGCATCTCTCCCAGGTAAATTATCAAAAAGCATCTTGCAAGAGAAGCACTTAACAGAGGTCTCCAAATAACGTTATTTTTACACGCAGAGAATGCTCGCAGGCACGCCACAGCCCGAAACCAGCCCTTTTTCGAGGAAAGATGAGTCAGGAGGAAAGGGCAGGTCAGCAACCCGGGCTCGAGGTCGCTTCTGTACAAACACCTGCGTGCCCGCAGCTCGCACCTGCGCCCACTCGCAAACACAACGGGGTGGGCTCTATCGATACAGCCCTCTGCCCTGCGCCGGGGGGAGGCACGACCTCCCTCGCAACTTTAACCAAACACAATGAAAAGGAAGATTCCCCACCCCACCCCCCTCCACCGGCCCCAGAAGGTCAAGTTTCTCTCCTTCCGACGTCGTACTTCTGAAAAGACTAATTGGGCCTCAAAGATTGCAGGTGTCCTGCCAAGCGAGTGCAGCGGCCCACGCTCCCCGCGAGTTAAAGGATGCCTGCGGAAAGCAGTTTCTTTTTGCGCCCCATCGGTTTTCGCCCGGGTCGTTTCCAGGCACACAGATGCCTGCACAGAAAGAATAAAATAAGATGGAAAGCACCAGGGGGAAATTTCCCCCCTGGGGCGGTCGGCTGCACTCCACCCTGTATCAGTGGGTCAAGCATTTTGGAAGGGCTACATTAGTTTTTTCTTCCACACTGTACACTAACTAGCTCACCAGTGGCCATTAACTGCCAGGTATAATATATACGTAAGGGTGAACAAGGCTATTTACTTATCTCCTTACCCCCCCTGCCCTCGTTTTGTTTGGGTTTTGACTTAACACCAAGTTTATTTAAGTCTTAAGGCTCTCCCTCTCCGCCCCCCCAGTGCTTGCAGGAGCTTTTCCGTGCAGATCACGCGCCGGCAGAGCCTCACCAGGGCTGGGACGCAATGGCCAAGGCCAGCAGACGCTTGCTGAAGGCAGCGTGCCGCTGATGGCAGCAGCGGGGATGTGCGGTATCGGAGTAACCCCTATATTGCCCATAAAAATGTCACTAGGACCTGTTTTGATGCATTCTTGCTGCATGTTCACCAAATTTATACAAGAAAAAAAAACAGTTAGGAGTGTTAGTTCTCTCTACAAAGACCCTTGGACCAAGTACCTGGTATCACTAAACCACCCCAAAACCAAGGATTCAACACCTGACTTTTAGGGATCCTCCACTCCCTCCTCCAAATCTGCAAGGGAAACATCTACAAAAGGTTTGAGCTTTCTCTTCTTAAAAGCCTGACGTTTCTGCTACTACACAGCCCCGTGGTGGACAGCAAGGGCATCCCCCTTGCCTAGCCCCGAGCCAGCGAACACACCGAAAACCCTACGAGCATGATGAAAGATAGGCTCGATCGGATCAACCTGTCTAGGACATCAGTGGTGGTGCTGCCGGAACCTAAATTGCTATTTACCTTTCTCTTACCCGGGAGCTAATTAAGGCAGAGTTCCCCGATTCGGATGTCAGGCTAAACAGAGGGGGCTGCCGCAGCAGAGCCACCACCACGGGGACGCGTGGTGAAAGCCCTCCTTAATTGCAAATGCAACCATCAACATCCAGGCCATGGCTTTAGTGCCCCAGAAGAAAATAAACACAAGTGCTCCTGGAGACTTAAAAATGCTGAGGAAAGGTGTAAGCGAATTCAAACCTCTCCCCTCGCAAGTTTGAGTTTAACCCTCCATCCCTGCCAGAAGCCTCGGTTAAAAGCTGCTGGGTTAAAGCTCTCTGATGTTCTCCTGGAGGTACCAGGTAAGTTTTAAACAGCCACAAAAACTGCATGACAGGGTCTCCATCGATTTGACAACCACCCCTGGGGAGTTCCTGGGGTTGAAGGTAATTCGGTGCTCATAAAGAGGGCCAGCATCAGTGCTTCGAAGGGAAAATGTATTTTACACCATTTCAATCAAAACAACGAAAAGCAAGTGCTTTTGATTTTGAACGCAAGCATCCAGCTACCCCTTTGGTGCTCAAACAGCCGGGACGTGTTTGAGGGAGAAAGCGCTCCACCTGCCCTGGGTGAATTCACGTCTAATGTTTTGAGGAGGATTAGATGAAGGGGTCAAGCAGCAAACAATAAAAGAGTGAAACTTTAAAAAAATAAATACCCAGCCCTAAAGGCCTGAGCCTTTTCAATATCTCTCGATTTCAGGGGAGATTGCCATCTCTCATGTCCTCTCTGAATCCAGCAGCTGATAACAATTACAAAACAAATGTCAACAAGGGAGCACATGGCAGACACCAGTGAGGCACTGGAGGGATCTGGGGAGGGCGGCAGGAGAGGAGCAGCATCTCCGAGACCCTGCTACGAGAGGCGGGGTTGGCAACGGGCTACCGTCGGTGTTTTCCTGCACGAAGAAAGCCCCCCCACCCCGTCTACGCCGTCCTCCCGGGCTTAAGCCATGTGTCTGGATGCAAGATGAAAATTCCCAGCCCAAACGGTGCTAACTGAAGCTCCAAAGCCAGCTGCTTTGCACCGAGCACCCGCTGCCCTCCCTCTCACACCACCACGGTTTCCATCACACGATCGACCAGCCGGCCATTTCAGGAGGACAGCCTCCTCGCAACGCTCACACCGAAGTCGCCAAAGCTAAGCCTTCAAAACACCGATACGGCTAAATAAAAAAGCTTCCCTTCCCTTCCCTCCGAAGGAAACAAAATTTAGCGTGATAAATGGCCATCTTAAACCCATGTAATCATTTTAACGCAATGAAACAAGATTTGCTCGAGTTACTTGAGGCTCTAAACTTTTGAGCGAAAGGCGGGGACGACCTGGCGTGATCCAGCACAGCCAAAGCAGACCTGCCCCGGGGAGCAGGGACGGATCCTGCCTCGCCCTTTGATACTGCCTCGCCGAGTAACCTGCCCTGAGCGTGCCTTCACGACAGCTTCAAATTAACACCATCAATACACGCACTGAGTGCGTCGGCTGGGAAGCCCAGCAAGCCCAGGAGGGCAGGAGGAAAGGTGGGGATGGCTCACAAAACATACATTTGTAGGGCAGGCTGGATCCTCCGCGCGCCGAACCAGAGAGAGCCCAAAATCACAATTTCTGCAGAAGTTTACTGCTGGTCTCCATTTTACACACTCAGCTTTCTCCATCAGCATCTCGTCTCCGAAGCGAAAGGGCGTTGTTTGGAAACAAAACCAAATATCTTTGCATTTCACCGTTCGGGGGCGGGGGGGCGGGATCCGGCGCAATTTAATGCCCACGCGCAAGCGGGAATCGCAAACCGTCCAGTTCCTTTCCAGGGACAAAAAATATCCTTAGCTGAACCAATATGCTTTTTTCCATATTTAACAATTTGATTTTGAAGGCTAGTCATATCAGAGAGCAAAATATTCAATATCGTTAATTCAGTTTTGCAAAATATATTCTTAATTTAAAAATGATTTTGCTCGGAGTGGTAGTGTAGTAATAAAGCAGGTATTGACCAGATCTTATTGATTGTGCTGTCCTCGGGCAAGGAACACTGACCTTGCTCACACTCTTATTGCTTACGCTTTCCCTGGCCTTCTTCATCTATGCCCGCTCAATAATATATTATTAATATATATTTTCAGCAAAAACTGTATGTTACAAGGTTAGGGCTTCTTAGTGATTTTTTTTTTTTTTTTTCCCTTCTCCTCCGTGCTGCTCTGCCTTTAGGGTTCTTCAGGGAAGAAAAGATTTTGCAGCCGAGTTGCTCCTGGGCTGCTGTTCACAAACACCTTTAAACCGAGTGGCTTTGCTGAGCTGATGGAGGCCAGGCACGCTTTCCCCCTCTTTTTAATTGAAAGATTATTCGGTTGCCAGTCTCTTATGGGACCAAAATTCACCGAGTAAATATAGTCAAGGGAAGAGCTATACCTCAGGTACTTAAAAGAAAGATAGCACATATTTCCAGTGAGATCAAGAGTTAATAATGCAATTTAATTGTTGATCGTTCTTTGGAGATAATTATAACTGATTGGAGGGCTCGATTCAGCGTTGCCTTGCACTTGAATCTGTCCTTTACACCTAACTCAAGGTGGGATGAAGAGCACGGAACAGACGTGCTGGCCCTACCAGCCCGCGCTCCCACACCCTCCCAGCACGGGCACCGTAGGGTGACGGTCTCGCCAGCACCCAGAGCCTGGCTCCAGTGTCCTTGTTTGGCCACGCTGTGCTCTCAGATGTCACAGGAGTCTCCAAAACCTGTCAGAAACAAGCAGTTTTGCAGCCACAAAACCCAGACCCGATGCAAGCTCCAAGACTTGGCTTCGGGTCTATGTCTTTTTACTGGTGCAAAATTAAATATGAAAGTAGAGAAGTGTATCTAAACAATGCACCGATCCAGTTTTGTTCACAGCATTTTATCCGTTATTGACCAACTTTTATTAGGTGCTAGAGAAGCAAGCCGAGAGCAAAAGATAAAAATCAGCAGAAGGAGCAAAATCAGCTGCTGATTTGCAGCCCTTGCATGGGGAGGCACCGGGGCAGAAGTCTACAAACAGGGCTGTCTCGGAGGAATAAATGTAGTAAACTGTTTACAGATCAAGGTCCTTAACAGACCATTAAACTTGGTCCCTTTGGCTGGTTAATTCTGTAAGCCACCTACTTTCCTCATGCATTAGCAGGAGTTATCTGGAAAAGAAACAGAAGGATCTGCGATCTACCTGCAGGACGCGTTGCAGTTCGTTGTCGAGCCCACAACATGTCCGGGTATTTGCATGTGTAGCTCGTAACTGGAAGGCGAATGTTCAATGATACTTTTGCATGAATGACACTACGAAAAAAAAAATAAAAAAAATTGTATCGCATTGTATTACCAGGCATTGAGGGCTCTTTTGTTTAGTTTGATAATATTACATGTTTAATAAAACACTGTTGAATTTTGATTGCATCCTGTGAGCACAGTCCTTTATCCTTTCGCCAGCTGGCTGATACAAAAGCTTATTTTCTTTTTAAAGACGTTTTAATTCCCAATCTCCATCTCTCGCTCCCCGGGTGAGCGGGAGCTGGGGGCGCGGGGAAGGCACAAAGCCCAGCCTAACACTGACCCCCTTCGGCCGGGCGCCGGGGGGTCAGCCCGGGATGCCCCCGGCACAAAAGGGGGGCACGCCGGGAGCCAGACAGATGCAGGTGGTGGTGGGAAGGCGTTGGTTGGGCTATTTATGCCTCTAAACGAGTAACAATGAGCAGCCCTAGCGTTCAAGCTAATTACTTCGCCTTGCATCAGGGTGAGAGCAGGCGGAAGCACGCGCTGCATGGACAGCCCTGCCTTTTCCTTGGCATGTTTTACCCTCCAGTGGAAGCGATCAACAAGTCCACCTTGCATTAGGGCTGCATCGATCCGATTTGATTAGATCCCAAACTGTGAAAAATTTCGTAAACTTTCCTCCACGATCAATTTACGCGGCAAGTCCCTTTTCGATGCTTCAAGATGCTCAGGCTGTTTCCAGGGGCTCCTTCAGCGTCTGAGGAGCTGAAGTCTAACCCATGGACATCGCACGTGCATCCGAGCACCATCGCCTCCCTGAACCTCCCTCTCTTACCCACACCAGTGAGTTACATCGTGCTGATGCACAAGCCCTCGGAGTCAACCATCTACACCTAAGAAATTATTAAAGTAACTCGGGTACCCTTTGGGGTTGGGCCGGTGGGGAATGGCCACGAGCCAGCCCAAGCCACAGGGTCAGTCTTCGCAGGTGAAGAGAGCTCAATAGCGTGGGCAGGATCAGGCCCCTGGGGCCCATTTCCCAACCAGTCTTGGCCAGACCCCAAAACTGGCCAGCTTGCCGCAAGCGAGGCAATACAGAGTAGAAACATCCCAGTTCAAGCACTTAGAAAGGCTGCTCCTCAAATAACTCCTCCTTTTGCCCTCTGCAAAATCCCAGCAAGCCGAACACCCAGAAAGAGCTTCCACCAAAATTTTCCTGAGATAGGAAAAAACCAGGTAAAAACTCGCCCTTCTCCGCTTTCAGCTCTAGTCCATCTCATCAGCCGCCCGTTCGGGGCCCAGGTCTAATATTTCTTGAGGTGAGAAAAGAGTCGGCTGGATTATAGGAATACAAATGGATTAATTTGGGGTGGATTAGGCGCACAGCAAAATATAAGTTTGGCTTGTATTAGCATAACGGTGTCATAAAAATGTAGATTGGGAGGCAGAGATTATTTGTGGCACTGTTAATATGTTGTTGCTATAGCAAAAGATGTACACAATATTTACACTGTATTTGACCACATAAAACATGTCGTATACAGACACAATTTTTCATTAGATGAAAGAGAGCCAGAGGGCTCTTCACGCTGCCAGCGCTAGCGCTCCTGATTTTTCCTTATTTTTTTACCTTCAAGAACAAATACAGTTTTAAACCATCATTACTGTATTTGGAACAGTTAATATTTCATATCGTGACATCGCTGCTCAGAGGTAACAGGTTTAGTTGATTACTATTTGTTTATAGTGCTGGAGAAACCTGCAATCATAGAGAACATAAAAGAATTGCAATTAGATCTATTGGTTGAGAGCTGCACTCCTCTGACCCACTGTAAAGTGCTTAGCACTATCAAAGAGATAATGCCTACTTGCAGCTGGCACATCTGTACATAATAACATGGGCTACATTGACACAGCCACTAAAGACTGCCACTACCCTCTTTAACTAGAAGCAGAAAACAGATCATGCTTTTAAAGAGCGTATCAACAAAAACCCTTCCCCGCTTCGCCAGAATTAACACGCTCGCCTTTAGGAGAAGCTTTTCCTTTTCACTCCTGCCTCTTCAGAGAATCCAAACAGAGACTTTAAACAAAAGGCCAGGGACGCATCCAGGCTTGGCATCGGGGAACATCATTTTCTCTGCTTGCAAGCTTGCACCGGGGATGAATTTTGCCTTCCCGGCTCTCTGTGAAGCATTTCCCCGGGAAGGTAAATTCGGGGGAGGCTTGCACCAGGATACCGTAGGGGAACGAGCTTTGCTCTCGTGGGGTGGGCAGAGCAGGACCTGATCCCACCCCGGTAAGTCAGGGAGACCCCCAACTCCTGATAACATCCATTTTAAAGGAAACCCTGAAGCAACTGCTTTACTTTACGTATAAATTCCAATGCCACTCAAGTTTAGGACACGCTTAAATATTTTCTCGACTGGTGGCCTGAATTGGCTAAATCTCACGGGAGAGCATCGCGCATTTACACTGACCCGTTCAGCCTCCGCTGCTCCCTTCACAGAGTCAGGCAGATTTTTTTTTTTTTTTTTTTTTTACTTTTTTATGGAAAACTTCTCAGCCTTTCCCCTGCCGTATTTACCATCCCAAGCAGGACCATGTTTTTGGGACGTAACCTTATTCACCAAGATGCAGAATTTGCTTTGTTAAGATAAACCCACCTATTTTGGGGAAACAGCCCGAGCGGGAGTCTCACGGTGCCTGCATTTCACTGAAAAGTTCCCCTTTGCCTCGCAGCTTTAAGTTTAGCTCCATAATTGTGTCCATACCAGCAAGAGGTTTTCACGTGCATTTTCTGCACCTCCAACACCCACGGCCCTTCAAAAATGCCTCGAAACACGAGTCCTTGGGCAAGGCGCAGGTTCAGCTCTGCCCGGCGCGGGGGGATCAAGGGGCACCAGCCCTGGCTGAGGATGCAAAAACGCTCCTCAAGCGGAGACGTAACCAGTCGCGGAGGGTTTGCACCCACGTTCCCTTGTTCCCGTAGCACCAAGCGGGCATTTCAACCAACTGAAAAGCGATACATGTAAAACCGATATAAAAGGCAACATGCAATTAAGCCTGCGGAGTTCATCACCTCGTGCTACCGTCAAGGGCAATGGCATAATACACCAAAAAAAGCAATCACACAACCATATGGCTGAAGAGGACATCCCACCTTGTCTCCCTGACAGCAGTAAAGGACTCGCGCTACAAGGGAAATTCCAAATTTCCATGTGAAACTGAGCTTAAGAGGCTGCGGTAGGGAAAAAAAAAAAAAATCAAAATGACGTTTGGATTTGACCTCAAAATATTTGACTGGGACGTGGTCAAAACCTCTCATTTTAATGCAATTTAAGGTGGGTTTTTTCCCAGTTTACTAAACTCGATTTTTATGTTACATTGTAACTTACAGATAGCAAAAATATTTTGACTATTATTGTATTATTACTTTCACTTTGGGCCAAATTAGTTGGCTACTACTATTTTGTTATGACTGAGAGAGTCAAAAGCTTTAGACTTTTATATTTTAACGTTCTAATATGTAACAAAGCTTACAGCGGTGTAGTCGGGACAAATCCAGGGCCCGTTTCATTGCAGTGAGAGATAGCAAGTACACCAGAGCTACCGTACGGCATGCGTGCTACGGGCCACGTCACGCTCGATGCTCCAGCAGGACCGCGATGGGAGCTGGAGAGCCTTCTTGTTGGCATCTTGATGCTACTTTGAAATTGGATTATCAGCTCTCTCTAATCCATCTTGCTTTCAGACATCGGTAGTAGCAAAGGAAAACAAGCATCCATTTTGGGTTCTGGATTAGTACCAGCTCTCATGATTTGAATCTAGGGTTTGGAAATTTGGTGCTTTTCTTAAAAGTCACAGCTCCTGGAGTCCTGTGATTATAAGCAATTTCAAGTTTATAATTGTAACAGTTGCTCATCCTCAGGACTGCAAGGAAAATCTTGAAAAGGAGCCCTAGAAAAGCCGAAACACAAAATTAACATACAATAACCCACGTACCATGCCAACGCGTTTTTGTCATCTTTTGGGGGAAAGCACCACCGGACTTATTCTGGTTCAACCTGGCCCTTCATGAGACTGGAGGAGGCAAGACCAAAAGTCTCACGGTTTGGATGAGGATACAGCCAGGGTTTTTTTGTCTTGCCCCTCACTTGTACAACCCCAACACACAAAGAAAAGCTCGTGCCGTTATCGAGCGGATCATTTGTATTCCTTACTCTGCCTCCCAGCGCCTTATCTCTCCGCTATATAAAAGTACATGTGGGATCCTGTCATTCATATTGCGTTGTTCGGATGCAGGCGTTGATGACAACGCAGAAATACAACTCCCTACCAGAGGAAGAATTCACTGCAAAAATCATTGGGTTTGTTTTTGTTTATGTTACAGCGCTCCAGTAAGTGGAACAGCTGAGTGTTTATCCTACTGCAAGGAAATTCATGTTGGTATTTGTAATAAGTGGTTTACACTTTAAGGGATAAAAACAATTTTAAAAAATCTGGAAGAAAGAATGGAAGAGATATGAAAATATCTCAGCAAAGTTTCCCTTACGCCCTTGCGTTTCTTTCTGCTTCCTTCTCCCGGGAGCCCCGAGCCACCGTTGCACACTCAGCAGCTATCGGTGTGGGACGCACCCATGCCCAGAATAGTCCCAGTCTTGCCCACCACCTCACCAAAACCCAAACGGAGGCATGGGAAGGACCTCCCTGGACATCGGGGGGGCTTTGGGTTTCACATCGTAAAGTCCCATGAGTGAATTGGGTAGCCCAAGTTTGAAGAGCATGAAGATCTTCTCAAAGACCTCCTATCTGAAGGCACACTCCTCCAGTGGCTGCTGGTCTGGCCCTACTCCCAACCCAGAAATGAGCTGAAACCAGAAATAACTGAATATATTCCCAAGCCAACCTGTTCCTGTGAGATTTGCAGCCACCTTCTCCAAGAAAACACGTTCCAAAAAAAACCAGCTCGTGAGGCCCCCTCAACACTCAGAGCGAGGTCAGTGAAACTGCCAACACATCTCAGAGCCTTGGCGTGGGATCTCCTGAGCCGTGCCTTTCCTCCAGCCACTGCTACATCTTCTCTGAGACCCACCATCCTCTCACAAAAGTTTCTGTCTCGGGACAGGAGATGTCAGAGATGTGCGGAGCCTCCTCTGATGGGGCACAGGTGCTTCGTAGCGGAGAAAGCCCAACACCCCCTTACCGGGCACCACAGAAGCTGGCTGTGGAAGATGATGTTTAAATTCAATGCTTTTCAAGAGAAGACCCCGGGGACGCTCCAAGAGGTTTCTGTTGAACACGCCACGCCCAAACGGCCGACGGAGGGATGCAGACACGCGGCAGGAGCCGCAAAGTCCACCAAAATCACACGCATCTCATTTCTGTGCTGCTCCAGGTCTCTGGGGAGAAGTTCTCTATAAATTGCAGAGTTAAATTCCCATTCACAGATACATAAGCAAAGATCCCACCTAATTGCCAGCCGTTTGCACTGTTCTCGCGTGTCTGAAAATGAGCCTTTGCCTCAATAGTATGTTTGGCAGGTCTCAAAAAAATAAGAAAAAAAGGTCGTATTACTAATACATTTGAGTTGAGAGCACATCGGCTCTCGTCACACAATATCATAAGGAACCAAACCCTTCAGCCCGCATGGATTTGTACCTGGGGGTTTGAAAAATGCAGCCTGAACGCCTGACACAGGCATTTGGCATTTCTTGCGAGGATGAATTGCTTCAAAATTGGCTACCTGAGGTCTAAGCAATGAGACATGGTAATGATGCTGAAATGACGGTGGGAAGGAGGGAATCTGCTGATGGCACTGGAGTGGGAACAATATTATTATTCTCATTGTTTTGATATCACCAGCACCTTATCCACAAAATAATGGAATATAATGAAACGATTTATCCTCCACAGACACGTATTTTATAAAGGCTCGGGAAGAAACGACGGACTTCTAAATTGCCTCGGCTATTCAAATTTAGACCAATGCAGAACACACCAGAAATAACAGGAATTTTTGCCCACTTCTAGAAGACGGTGAGGATGCCCGGAGATGCCGTAGAAGGATTCGGGCTCTTCCCTTGTTAACTCTTCAGTAGAGTTTGCTTCTTCACAATACACACGAGTTTCTTTTCGACAAGAAGCCTGACGGTTCTTGGAGGGTTCCTGCTCTTAAAAATCGCAGAAAGATGGATTTTATTATAAATGCATAATCCACAGATTCAAAACTAACTCAAACTTGCCGCCTGAGAGAGTTACTCTGTAGCTGTCCTCCAGAACGTGGTTTTTAACCCCAAATTCTGCACCACCTGTACCACCTCAACCCCTCATACAACACCGTTTTTACCTGCCAAAGGGTATAACTTATTTAAATTCAAGCAAGCACCGATGTCTCCTGTAGCTGTGGGACCTCGCTTTGCTAATGAAGGAAGGGTTAAAGGATAGATTTACCGGCTTTCTTCAATGGGACCCTAATTTGGGGGAATCTCCTATTTGAAATCAAAACCTCAGGTTGCAAATGCTTCTGGGCAAGCCGTGCCCGATTTGCAAGGACTCCTTCTGGTTCTTCAACATGTCAAAGGGATAAAAATCCAGCCTAAGGAGTGCGTCACCTTGCAGAAGAAAATAGTAGCCAGGCACTTCGAAAAGCACGTGCACGTGTATTACAGAAAGCTGGTATCGGCAGGTCAGAAAGTATAGATTCCCTAATTCATAGAGTATCAAGGATCAATAAGTTACTTAAAAGACAGTTATTTGCTGCCGCTCCGGCGGAATTTCCCATCCTGGATTTTATTCAGTAGTTATCAGAGGGCTATAAAGTTCTTTCCCTTTTTCTTTCCATCTTATCTTTTTTTTTTTTTTTTTTTTTTTTAAAAATGGTCGAAGATATTCATTTAAATGAAAGAGGAGCCACGACTTTCTCCATCGGTAATCTGGTCCATGTGTTCCCTGCAACTGAGCATTTCCAGAAGGGCCTGACTGTCTGGGTTAATTGTTTAATGCTTTTAGTTAGAATTAAACTTTGCACCTGCTCTGACAGTGATAAATTAAATGTGCTCCTTTTCCAATACTGTTGCCCTCTTTAAGTAGAGACCAAGAAGTGTATCTCCCTTCCTTCCCAGCGTTTGAGGAATCTGCGCTACACTTGAGTGTAAACCAGTATAATTTGTCACTAGAGCTAGCGCCAATTAAATTGATTGCGTTGGACTGAACTTTAGGACCTCTAATGCAAGCACTAAGGGAAAAATGGGCTTTTTTCTGCCCATTTCCCCATGTGGCACTTAGACATAGCTCAACAGTGGAAGGCTTTCAAGGTTCAAAAGGGTTTTATTTTCAAAAGAAATGGGCATTGATCAGTTGCATTTAAAGGCAAAGATAATTCCAGAGCTTGAAGGCTGGATTTGTGTTTAAGGTCTAAATCTCTTTCTTTAACCTTGGGGGGCCGGTATAACATAAAAGCAACAAAGAGATTAAGATTACAAAGGGTTTGCAAGTGTAAATGATGCAGTGGTATTCTTCAAACACAACGCAGGCCGGCTTCACGACCACGGCTGGGGTCAGCATTTGATCTGTTGATTTTACACCTGTAAAAACAGCTCGTGTTTATTTGTCACTTCGGCGTTATCTTGGCAAATGTTTGGGCGAGAGCGCTCCCGCGCTGAACTTGCTCACGCCAGGGAGTTCAAGCTCGCCTTCTTAAAGCTGATTGAAAAGTAAACACTCTAAAGGTCAGCCTGGCAGAGACAATACGGAAAGCCTTTTTCTTTGTCCGTGGAACGCAGCCCACGTGAAGGGTAGGAGCGGTACGCGCCGCTATGGTCTTAAGTCAAGACGTATAGTTTTAATGCCTCGGGGAGCTCGCTGGACGGCGGGGGAAGGCGCTGGGCGGCTGCCTGCCCTCGCTATGCAGCCCGCATAGGCACTCTGCCCAGCAAGCCGGTGCCGCGCAGGCTGTAAATACGCAGTAATTACTTACCCTGCTGGGGGCTCGCCTTCAGCGGGCTCCCGATGCCATTTTATCTCCGGTTCTGCGGAGAAGTCCCCCCGCCCGCAGCCTTAAGATATCCCGGCCTGGGCAGGGCACCCACGTAGGTCAAGCCCACTGCGACCGCGGGCTAGCTCGCCTTAGCAAGGTGCGTTTCCACGGCTGGGGCGACAGCAGAAATACGGCAAAAAGCACTTTTGCCAGCAATTCGGATGCAGGCACTTATTCACGTCCCCCTTTTCAAAAGGGGGTTGGCCAATAGTCCATGCAAGCTCACCAGAACCCTCCAGTTTGGGGCCAAAACCTCTTTCCAACAGCCTGTCAAATCTATCGACTGTACGAGGCATCCTCACTTGTGAAGTCCCAGACACACCGAAGGGAAACCCAACACCTCCCGGGCGCTCTCTTTTTCGCTTACAGAGGAAAAAGCCAGCAAAATCTTCACTGGGACAATCATTCTGCTGCATGCAACGACCGAGTCTTAAAGAAAGCCAAAGCCGCTTGCGAGGTAGAGCTGGACAAGCTGGGGGCCACCGGGCAGATTTATGCAGCACCGTATAAATGGGCACAAGGAAACTGTCCAGTTTTTTAATTATAAAAGGGCGCTGCGCAGACACTGTCTCCTGATGATATACAGGGAGAGGGACGTGCCAAACTGCGCCTTATTGATTCATACAGCAACAGTCAGCCTGCTCGCCCACCTAGGGGGAGGACAGCACCGGCCCAGAGCAGCGTGGGCAGTGTTTCGCGCACGCACAAACTTGCAGCAGCAGATGCATTTCTGAGTGATACGGGGGGGACGGAGCAGGAGGGGGCTGCACGGCCCCCCGCCTGCATCCTGCCGGGCAGGATCGGGGACACATTGCTCACTGCTGATGGAGAAAGCCAACTCCCGTAAAGCCCCCCGAGGAAAGCTCCCCCCGAGAAGGTGCACGCGCACGTGTGTAAAACTTGAGGAATTTTCCCCTGTGACATCCATTTTCTAGCAGCGACGTATGATTGGCGTTAGATGAATGTGCGCGTACATATGTGCACGTAATGGGTATACGTAATGGCTCTATAGGTACATAAATGAATGCACGCGTGTATACATCAGCAGGTGCAGGGGGTTGACAGCTGTCTCACTTCTCTATGGACGCTCACCAGACCACCCCATTCTTGGGACAACTGTATTCTAAGCTTTCCAAGTCCAAGTGAAGTTCAGGTTCCACCCTACGTGAGGTGACCTTCATGGTTGGTAACAGGCGTAAGCAAATGGACGCCCCCACGCGTGGGCCGTGCACAGCTCCCAAACACCCCGTTACTTTCGGCCTAGCAGCGCAGGAGACGCATCCACCGACATGAAAATTAACAACCCCCTTACCAGAACTCATCAGCTAAGTACAGGCTCCCAGAGCTGGGTCCAGATGCACACAAACACGTACGCGTAGGGACAGCGGGTGTAGCTGAGTGGACATACGTGGACATACCCAAGACCAGATGCCCCAGCGAACACCCACCAGCATAGCTCCACTTGCACCAGCGCATGATCTGGCTGTGAAACATTTCTGTTATCACCTGACATCTGAAAGGAGAAATGAGAAGCAACTATTTCAAAGCCACCAGGCTTTTTTTTTTTTGTGAGAGACTTGTTTCGAAATCTGTAGAAGAAAGTAAATGCTGAACCAAGATAAACTGCCCTTGAAGCCCACACGCAAGACAACTCCTCAGGTCACCTCATACCGAAACTCTGCAGCGAAACCAAATCAGAGATCAAGAAGAAGCCATGCCTGAAACCTCCAGCTACTGAATTTACCAGCTGAAGAGAGTGCATCCCGGCTGGCCAGAAGAGTTGCACTCTTCGGGGAAGACAGCAAAGGAAGGGCACAAAGGCCAGTATCATTTGCCAGGCTGGAAACTTAAGACCCATGCAAAGCCGATTGCAGTTTTGTTGCTATTTTCAAAAGTGCAAGTTGTTTCAACAGAAGCCTAATCTGTGTATGTCTGGAATAGGAATGAATGGATTAGCCTTTCAAACCCTTCAAGATCAGGTCAAGATCATTCAAGCGAACCACAGCTACAGCAAAGTTGAATTCTGCATCCGGCAACTTGTATCGCAAACAGAACATTTACTTATTGTAAAAAGTGCCCAGCGTTAGCGTACCCGCTTTAAGGAACCTTTTGAGGATGACTAAGAGAGCGCGAGATTAGTAAACAGTAATTTATGTACCCAGATACACGCTAGGCATTAGTCATCGGCGCTCACGCTACCTGTGCCGGCTGGCGAGGGACACTGCCGGGCATTGTTTGAAAGCCCTCTCCTGATTACAGCCCAACAATGGCATTGTCTGGTTTGAACTGCAGGTATTTATGTCGGGCATTCAGCTTTCCCACTGTTCCTTGATTGGTTCTTTTCAAGCGAGTCCCATTAAATTAAAGTTCCTTCGCCAAGCATATCAAAGTAACACCAGAGGATTTTTCATAAGCGTTACTTGACCCAGCTGGTGTATTTTCATGTTTGAAAATAATTTTCACTCACAATGGGAATGGCTCCCGCTATTGTCAGGGAGGTGCTTTTGTTTCACTGGATGCCACTAACTAGCCCAAGCCTCAAGTGCCTGGTTCCTAGGATAGTGCTCCTAGTTCCTTCCATGGAAGTCTTCATGCACGTGTGGTTTGGCTGATTTTGTGTCACCGTTGTTGCTTGTTTCCCCTAAATATTCCAACGCAAGAACGTACTATCAGGAACAACACCAAAAAGAGAAAATTTCAAGTAAATGTGAGGTGTATTCACAGAAAGTCAACACTCCATGCTTTAATTTCCGTATTGGCCGGAAACCTGTCTGAAAGAGTTATATTCCTCCAACCAAAAAGAAAAATACCGTGTGCTCCATCTGGCTTTGATGACAACCTGTATTTTGCTTTGAATACATACGCAAAACTGAACTACTTATTAGTTCAGCTCAGAATTAATTGATAAATCATTTCAAATAAATAACTAATCTGAGAAGGCTTGTAACCTGCTGATAACTGCAAAAGAGGCAAAGCAAGACCATGACGTGATGATGAATTATTCGTTGATCTCTAGTAATGAGGGACAGTAACTCTGGAGCCAAGAGGGCATCTCCCAGCCCTGGCCGTGGCTGGGACCTGCCAGAGGAGGAGCAGGACACCGGCACAGCAGCAGTGCCCACCATCGGTACCTCGCACCGTCATAGTTAAGATGCAAAACGAGAAGGGAAGGACCAACGTCGCCATTCGAGAAGAAATAACTGGCATGCTGAGGTAGGGAGGTCATACCAAAGCTAGAGTCTAACTCAATCTCTTCTATTTCAGTGTAGAGCCTTGACCAGGAGGACCCACACCTTCTCCTTCAGCTAACTGGTGATCATTATTGCTCTCTACACCCATCATCTGCTCTGTTCTTGACTAAATAAGCTACTATTAAAGCTGAAGCAAGGGATCCCTACGTCCCTACCCTCGGAAAAAAGATGGGTACAAAGAAACACCCGCTGAGCCAAATTTTTGAACTGTTACATAAAATGACAGGTTTTGTTTAACCCGACTCTCGGTCCATGCCGTGGCACAAGTCATACCATGCAGCATTCCCGCCTTGAAAGAGTGACCTTAGTGAAACCACAACTAATGCAAAAACTCTGCCTGGCTTGGGGCAAGCGAGCAGTTGGCTGAGGTTCCTCCTGCTGTCTTTGCCTTGATTGCAAATGAGAGACATGTGTTAAGAAAAGTGGTTATGCTTAAATTCAAGTGGCTGAACTTCTTGCTGGGGTTTCCCCCCCCCCCAGACTCTTTTCCTTTTTAAAAAGACATCCCTTAGACAGCTGAGCTAATAGAGTCCAACATCTTTGACGATAGTGATGCTAACACTAGAAACAAATTATAGTGTTCAGAAAGTTTGAAAGACTGAAAAGAAATGCAGAACGTGTAACACCAAATTTGCCTGTCAAGTACTTTTTTTTTTATTACTGCTTGTTTCATTTTATTTTATTCTTAAAACTGATGTTTTTGCAGCTATCTGCCTCCCCACTGGAAATTCCAGCTTGGAGAATACTGATTTGCAACTTCAATCATCGCCTGACAAACACAGTCCCCACTAAGTGAGAGCCGATCCATAACAAGTATTTCAAATTTTCATAAATCACAACATATCACCCTAAAGTGAAGCATTTCCTTCACAGGACACACTCTTCTGAAATCAGCAAATATTTTTAATTTTTTTTTTTTTTTTTTTTAATGCATAAAGCCAACTTAATATTCTGAGTGCAAGTGGCCACATACACACACTGCCAGCATCACCTGGCAGAGCTCCTCAGCCTTCAGCAGAAATTCCCTTAAATGAAACCAGCTGAGAGTCTGGCTGAGCATTTTAACATAATTCAGACTCAAGATTTCTGTTGTCTTTTTTTAATTATCTTTTTATGTGGTTTTAACCATATATTCCTTTACGTGGTACTTTTCGGTAAATGATAGGGGTTCGTTGCAAGAGCCCGTGGCACGTACTGCATTAAGCAACGGTTTGCAGTATTGCTGCTTTGCTAATACCTCCTGACACTGAGGGCTGCTTATTGTCACAAAACATTGTATTTGAGGTGCTCTCATTGTGTCCTCCAACCTATTGTGTCCCATACTCCTAAAGGAAGACTCTCTGTCTGGGAACAGCAGTATCGCCGCACAAAGACCGGGTGATACAGCCACAACAGCGGCTTTACGCAGCATGGACCGAGTTCATTTTCTACATTTTTCGCTGTATTATTTCTTTGGAAAAAAAATAAACAGGCAGGTCCGAGCTCTCCCCCCCCAGGTGACCCGTTACAAGCTGCCTTTTCTCCTTGCAGACGGCAGAGCAAAAGACCACCTCCGTAGCAGCCAACCTCAGCAGGCATAAGGCATGTAGTAACACGTGCCCGGATAATAAAAGCAACGCAAGCTCCAGGGGTAATACGTGTTGCTTGCAAGCTTTTTACTTGTGCGGCAGCATCTGCACGGAAAAGAAGGACCGCACAGAAAATGTGCATCTGGAGAGGCACCTTCCTATCGATGCCACCAAAGAGGAGAAAGCGGCGCCGGGGGACACGCGTTCGTCGGGCCCAGCGATAGGAGAGAGGTTGTCCCACAGAGCTTCGCTGCTCTTAAAAGGAATATTACTGCCATGAACGATGCTGTTTCGGCTAGGCTTGAATCAGCAGAAATACTCTTCCTGCACTGAAGAAGTTATAATGTAACCTGGAAAACTTATTTCATCTTGGTTTCATTTCGTTGACCCTCCAGGTGTTTAACGCAGATCTGCCCTCCAACAACGTGAGGGAAACATTGCGTAAGCGAGAATTTCTGAGAAATGGCGTAAATGCGATTTGCCTAAGCCCTTCTAAATGTAGCTGTGAAATACGTCAAATTCCACAAAATAATGATACAGGGAGAATCAGCTGATCTCCTGCTTTTACGGAGCTTATAGGGATCATCTTCTGTTCTCTGGATCTGTGTCAGGTTCTCACATCCTAAATTTCACATCAGCTTTCGAGTTCAAACGGACAGCATAACTCAGCCCAAACAAGAGCACTTCCACCTGACTCTCTAACTCAGGCCAGACTCACTTAAAACTCAGCCCAGGTTCATCAAAAGGTTTGCAAAACCTCAGTGAACTTGGCCCAAGTTGGGATATGTAATGGGTTTCAGCTGTAAAGACTTTCACCTGGTTTGGGGTTTGCTCACCGAAGTTTTCCCACAGTTCTCATTAGGGCTCAGATGGGAACTGCTGGTCCCCCACCCATTTCTCTTATCTCTGCATCTTACAACTAATATTATTAAGCTAATGTATTTGCTTTGCTCTTCAGCCATGGGAAACGATCATCCTCCTCCTACCCCTTTGATTTTAGTATCGAACGTGAGAGCACCGACCTGAATTTGGATGTCGGAGCATACAGGAGGTTTGCATTGATCTCAACCGGGAGATTCTCATCGATAGCAAAGAACATTATTTAGACCACATATAACACTAAATTTATTAGAGGACGGGATAATTCAATGCGCGATATTCACATTTAGCCTAAAGGTGCTTTGAATTTGACAAGTTCACAGCAATCGCAGTAAGAGTTGCTTTCACTTTTAGAGTCCTAGGTCTGTACGCTGCCTTAAGCACCTTTTTAAAGCTAACTGCGCTTTGTGAGCTTATACTATCTCACCTCTATCTCCCTGATAGTGGGTGGTGCCATATAGCAAGAGAGAGAAATCAAGCCTGAGCAGAGCTGGCAGGAATTCCCAACATTGTTCCAGTAGCCAAGCAAGTTCATTTAATGCTGCTCAGATACCTCGACGCAGCGATTTGGCACGTGCGCTTAGCGACTCAGTGCAATTACCAGGGTGTCCTCCATGCCCATGCTCTTCATGCTTACCGACACAAACGGCAACGGCGGAAAACTTCAAGACAACACACCCGGTGACACCGGCAGACTTGCAAATGGTTTTCAAAGCTTTTGAACAGTTGTAAGCCACTGCACGGTAACAAGAGGTACCTGCCTGGGGGGATGCACAAGTCAACTTAGTCTTCCTTTCCTCCCTGTGCTGGTGTTTTTTACTAACAACAGATGCTAAAAGCACCAAAAACTTATTTGGGTTCTTGCTTGTTCTAAGTAAGAAAACAAAACATCTAGAAAAACAAATTAGGAATTCCAGGAAGGTTGTGCAACAGGAATGGAAAAAGAACAGGTTCAAGTGAATCCACAACCCAATAAAGAACTACCCACTTCAGCAAATGATTTTGACTTAAGATATTCTTAAAGCTAAAAGTTGCTAAAAACCCTCGAGTAATATTTTTTCCTGATACCACACAGAGCCATTTTTTGATTTGGTGATGATTGCTCTGGGAATGGTTACACTTTTACTGAGACCAACATTCAAAAACCATCTTGGATCTCTGCTGCAACGTGGACAAGACATCACCAGCCCTTCTGACTCCGGAAAGGCCATGGGGTGCTGTCTATGGCTTCATTTCGGTCCTCAGACCTAAAGACTTTTCAAAGACACTCAGCAAACTAGCCAGGTCTTTCCAGCTCTCGCAGGTACCTCCCTAAGGTCCTTTGGGCAGAAAAGTCCAGCCCTACAGTCCTCAAGGGCAGGTGTGAGGAGGTCAGGTGAAAACCTAAAGACAACGTCTTGCCCCCCCACCAGGAGATCATGAAAGATTTCTATAGACCTTAACAGAGACTAAATTATCAAGGATAATTGGCTTTAAGGGCCCGAATAAAAGCCTAAGTTCATCCTTCTATTCACTGGGTTGCAATCAGGCTATTAAACTGGGAAGATTTTTTTTGCACAGGAAAACTAAGTGAGAGCTTGTCCTCCTAGTGTTGCCCAGACTTTTAGGACAGCATTACTCTTCCTCACAGGGAGGGGAAGAACTTATCCTTATCACTTTTCTGCAAGAGATTTCCACAGGTCCATTTAAAAAACGCCACATATATTATCATGGGACTTGCTCAGGAATTTTAAACGAGACCAATTTTTCCAGCACCAAAAAGTGTTTCTGTAAAACAAATTATCCAGGAGAAAGTATTGATTTTTCTGGGAATATTCATATTTCTACCAGAAAACAGAAATGAATTATTTCCTTCTGGACCTGTTCAAACTTCATCAGAAATATGGAGATGGTCGGGAATGACCCAGAACGGTTACTTTCCTACGGCAGGGCTTGGCTTGCTGTGAGCCGTGTTCTCTGCTCCAGACTACGAATGCCACCGTGCAGCGCAGCGCTCTGTCCACCTGAGCAGCATTTGGGGGCAATCAGTTGGAATTATCAAAACGCCAGCATGAAATGCTGCTTTTTTTTTTTTCTTCCCCCTTCATTATTAAATTCAAATTTGCGTAATTGCTTCTGGAACAAAAAGCACTGAATCTTGATGAAAGCAAAATTTCAAGTTGAGCATTTTCTGTGTGATGGCCATTCACATACTTGTTCAACTAGTTTTAGGCCTTGTACAGTTTTTCAAAGATCTTTTTTCATAGCAAACACCATACCTTCTAAATGCCCATTTTGTCAGCTCTATCTTTTTTATGATGCTCCTGAAGGCAAGAAGATCTATCCCACAGAACGTATTGGTTGGACTGGGGGACAGATTTTGAATGCCTGCTCCTCCTAGCTTTGCTCGCTTTCTAGTCTGTTTGCACTCAGAAATCACAGAGCAGTTTGGCTGTGGTTACTAGGCACAAGAAATATATAAATGTTCAGACAAAAGGGCTGGAGCCAGTAAAAAACAAAACCGTGCATGGTTCCTGCAGTGCAGAAACTCTAAATATTTCTAGCTGAATCCGGCTTTTTATGCTTATCATCTACTTTACTTGTTTTCACTCTTGTTCAGTTAAGTAGAGCCCAGACTAAATACAGGAACCGTTACACTTGGGAAATATTTAAAATATTTTTTATCTCCTATTTGGCCAACCTGAATGTTTAACGTCTGATATTTTTAGCTGGAAACTTTTTTTTTTCCTTCCCCCCCCCTCCACCTCCCATGCGTTTTAGTGATGAGGTTTCAGGGATCCGTCATCTTTCCTGGAGGAGGGAGGCTGCCACATAATGCACAGGGCGAGGTGTAACACCGAAACACCGCACCTCCGCAGCACACACGCAAGTCAGAAGGCAGCAGAAACCAGGTTTCAATGCAGTACGTAAATAACATTAAATATGTTAAATAATAAATAACATAGATAAGATACAGCCAACCAAGCGGGCTTCTTCCCTCCGATGTAACCACACTCAAGACCCCTTTCTTGGGAAACTTAGCTGTGCCCTCGGGATTTCTAAACAGGCTTGGGATTTCTAAACAGGCTTAGGATTTCTACAATAGCCTAAAGTTCTGGGTGTTATGGCAGGATTTTAAGAAAGGCCAAGTATTTAGCCCTCTGTTTGAACTCAGGTGGGAGTTAACAGTGGCTCTCAATGCCCTTGGCTGGGAGCCATCAGCAACATAGGGCCGGGATGCCCAGGGAGATATTTCTGGAAAAACACCAGCAATTCTTCCTCTTGACCTGCCCGTGGTCCCAGAGCTGCTGGCCGGGGCTACGGCACAAGTCTGGGAGCACATCCGAGACCTTCAGCCTCTCCACCCAGGTCACCTCCATCTATACACGCAGAAGGTAGCGGGTTGTTGAACACGCTAAAAGAAAACAATAAACGATAAAACAAACTCTGAGCTTCTCTGGAAATTTTGTAAAACCACGAAGAGCTGAGAAACAAGACGTGCGCCTGGAGTAGCTCAGAGTCCCAGGCTCAAACATCAGGGCTCCTATATTAGGCTGACTATTGACCCACCGTTCTAAAATGTTGCTGCTCTTCATAGTTTTTAAATAATGTACCCATCGCTTCCTGAATCCATCAGGCCTGGGGATCTAAGTAAAGTGCTAAAAATGCAAATAGCTTTGAAGCTGCATTAATGTGAAACAAGATGGTCACTCAGCGTTACGCTGTCTAGACTTATGAATAAAGTCCCCTTAAATTGAGCAAACCCACCTGGCAAATAAGCTCACTTGCGAGCCCTATCTGCGCATAACATCTCAGGATGTCTGGCTTCCTCAGACTTGTGCCAAAAAGTCTTCCTACAAACTCCCCGACAGCTTCAAAACCTCAGGGGTTTGCAGTCCCGTTGAAACTTTGCAAAGGCATCTTGAAATTGCAGGCTGAGCACAACATGGGGGCTGAAGGGAGATTTAAGAAATACCAAAGGAAAAAATGAATGGAAAATTAACCCACCTATCCCCTTTGTTTGTTTGTTTTTAAAACTTCAGACACTGTTTGAAATTACTCGCGATGAAAATCAGATTGAATTCTGCAGTGGATTGTGTCCCAGGAGTAAGGACAAAAATTATCGCCGCACCAAAGTCATTGAACAAATCTGTCACTTCTTCACAAGCCTAAGAAAAAAATCAGCTGACAACAAATAAAAATAACTTCTCTGACAACTGATAGGAGCTTGTGTCCAGAAGTTCATCCAAATATTCATACAAAGTTTGCTGCAGGCTCTCCCATGTTTGCTCAGGAGGGACCATGGGAAGATGGGAACTGTCGCCCAAGTACCTGATATTGCAAAGCCAGTCTGTGATTAAAAAACAAAAAAAACTTGTTGTGAAATGTGAAATGTATCCGTTTTTCCTTTAGATGTGCATGAACGAATGTGGCAGTATGCGTATGAATGTTGATGAGATGAGGTTGGAGAGCCGAGGGAAGTCTTGAGGGATTGCTCAGTGGTAGGAAGGAAAAAAAAAAACCACCACAACCCACCGAAAACCCAAACCCTAGGATTTCTTCCTGCAACATATGGCAACAAAACAGAGCGCTACATAACTTAAACCTGCCCGAGGTCCTCTCTTTCATTCCTGGGCCCTGTTTTGTGGAGAAATAACACAAAACTGGCTCTTTTTGCCCATTCCCGCTTCTGCCTGCCCTTTCCTTCCTCAGTCTGTTAGATGCTGCCGAGCCCCACGCCATTTGCTCTGGCTTTGAAAGGACGAGAGAGTGTTTTTAAGTAACAGAGACACTCCTGAATAAATTCTCCCTTGGGAAATAAAATACGTGAACAGCCACTCCACGTCACACGTGGTTTATGTGCCGCACGTGGAGCCAGGCTGGAGCCCAGGTCCGCGTGGATCTGCCTGCACATAGCCAGCCCGGGTAAAATTGATAGAAGGAAAAAAAAAAAAATTATAGCAGATTCTGCTTGCAGTCAAACTCAGATAGATCTAAAAAAAAAAACGAAAACAAAAAAACCAAACCAAACAAAAAAAAAAAAACCGACACAAAAAAACCCCACCCAAAACAAAAAAAACAAATCCCTCAATTGAAAAGATTCTGGGGCCAAGACCAGATGTTCATAAAACTTTGATAAACGATAGTATAAAATATGCATGTGGGGGCCGGTTTTGTAAAGCTTCATTCACATTCGCCTACGCCCTTCCTCTGCTGCCTCTTCGCAAACCAAAACATGCAAGTGGAGCTTTTCAATCCAAGGTGGGGTTTTGCCACCCTCCCACCCCTTTTTTTTTTTTTTTTAATTTTTAATCATTTTGAGAAGCTCGGACCCAAGCTGGTCTCTCCAAGTCCTGCACCACGGGTCTTTTGATGGCCACTCTGCTGATACAGGTCAAGACTTGATGAACAACAAACAGCACCTGCACGCAGAAAGCTCTGCGGAGCTGGCAGTATCGGCCCAAGAGGACAGTTTTTCCATAACAAGTCCCTCCTAGGGATGGCTTTTTGGCTTACCAGCTCCCAGACTACAGCACCTCCTTTCACACCTCCCTTTCTGCTGCACGTACAGATAATTAAGGTCCTGGGTGTCCCTCCCGCATCCCAGAACACCGTGGCCACCGGACGAATGATGTGAAATTTGGAAAGCTTTAATTTTTCACCCCGGCTCGGCAGCGCCGCAAGCCCAGCAGCACAGTGGAGGACACGAGGTCCAGCCCGGAGCGGTGCAGGGCTCCCTGCCGCCGCAGGCATCGCCCTCTCCCACGCTGGCCAGCACCTGAAGGGATCTGCAACGCCAGCTCGGGGAGTTCAGATCCCAGCAGCTCTCTTGGTTTTAGTGGCCTTTCTGCCAGGCCAAGGTTTTCCCCCAAAACTTGGCCCAAGAAATCAACAGGGGTCTTTCCAATCAGCACACTTGGCCTTAGCTCAGAAAGATCCTGGCTTTACAGTTGCAGGAGCAGCTAAGTTCCCACAGCAACGTAAGTCTTCCCCCCTCTATCATCTAGAAAAAGTAAAATCCAGACTAAGAAGTCTGGATTCACAAGAACAAACACTTTCTGTAGCTCATTACCCACAAAGCTAAAGCCAGAGGTTTAATCCCAGACCGGGGCAACGTTTTGAGAACAGCTACCAGCAGCGCACTGCCTGGCAGGGATGGAGGCGAGATGAGTTGAGGTCTTTCTCCAGACCCACGCACAGAAACAACTCTACCATAAACATCGGCTACGCGGGGTCATTAACTCATGGCCAGGAGAACATCTGCAAGGGGTGGGCATAGGGCCCGGGGTCCCCTCTCGCTCGCCACGGGGCGATGGGAGACGGCACCTATGCGGGGGGTGAAATGCTCAACCTTCAGCCCAGCATCTGCCTTTCCCTTTCCGAGGTGAGAGCTGCAACTTTTGTTTTCAGATTTGGCAATTTTGACAGTTAAAAATGCTTCTATTAATCGGGAACAAAACCCAAAGTTGTTTTGTTTTTTTTTTTTAATTCAGTATATTGAAAAACCCTGCAGATTGCTTCAGGTTGATGATATATTGATTTTCTAAAATAATACTGATTATTCCAATAAAATCAAAATCAATTTTCAAATGAAAGCCTTGTCAGGAGCAGACAGACTTAACAGTCTACACAATAGGCACGCACTCGCACAACGGGAGCCCCTTAAAAAAGGGGTCAGTGGGAAGGGTTTGCCCAGTTCCCCCAAGGAAGCCAGGCTGGAAGGCACATCCTGACAGATATACGTCCTAGCAGATATACGTCCCAACACACGTATATGCCCTAGCAAAGCAGCACGGTCTTGCGACCAAGATGGCATAACTGAGGAAATCTGAACCATCTCTGTTCTGCACTCTGCCTGCAGATGCTCTGTGTCTGGGCAGTCCCGACAGCCACTTGAGATGGAAAACACCTCCTGAGATGACACTAAATATCTACCACCGAATTGGAGAGTCAAATTTTCCCCTGCAATGGGTCCAGCGCGCTGGGCTGCCTATGCCCTTCCATCGGTGAACCTACGGCAGCGTCGGCGCGAGCCGGGCGTACCCGTTCCCAGAGCGGCACCGAACGCCGTACGCCATATCTGCTAATGGAAAGGTCACAAAGCAAATATTAGCCAAAGCAATCAAGAACGTCAAGTGGAAATTCCCTTGGGAACGTGTCCCCTTATACCCCACAAATTCAGGTTGGCAACTTGTGACAGGTACAATCTGGCTCCCATATGTTTCGCGCGCAGAGCGGAGGAATGTGTATCCATGCTCCTTCCATCACTATAACAACATGTCAAAAGAGCC
>NW_009214681.1:53743-58208 GCF_000690835.1 Fulmarus glacialis
TGACAGGACCTCTCACCACCACTGTTTCACAAATAGGAGCGTAAAATGACCGGGACCTTAACATCGCCAAGTCTCCTAGAGGATCCCACTGGCGAGTAGCCTTGCTACCCCCTTCCTAGCGCTGCTGCTTGCTGTCCCAAAAAGGAAGGGTGCAGAAGACCTCAGCTCGCTGTTTCCAAGGTCTACAAAACAAGGGTGGAAAGGGGAAGACGGTATCGGGACAAGAGAACAAAGAGTGCTATATGCTGTATTTACAGGAGAAAAAACCATCCATTTTCTGTCTTCTTTCTCCCTCCCATTTTGCCACCACCCCTAAATACACATCCGTACAGCCATCCTCCATAGCCCCACCGCACTGGTGCAGCAGGAGAGGACCACATGAAGCTGGACAAGCTCCATATCCGCAACCAAAGCCGCAGGTGAAGCTCTTCCCAAAAGAGTTAAGGGAGCGCAGGGCAGGGGGAGCACGAGGCCTCGAACAGATTGTTGGTTTCGACAGACGGACTGGCCCTTGCTATAGAGTTTTCTAGTTTGAATTTCCTCCATCATATTACAATCAAAAACAACATTAAAAATAATTATACTTTGCTATATATTTGTAAGCTAGCAAGAAAACAAGTCTCAATTCCCACCAATGCAGTACATAAGCCCTTTAATTTCCTTTTACCTTCTAATATCAGGCAAAAGACCAGGTTTTCAAAGGTGTTTTAAATTTTGGAAGTAGGCAGGTGGCATACAGTGCTTTGGGTTGAGGCTTTTTTGTTTGTTTTGGTTGATTTTATTTATTCTTTCCTCTTTTTACACACAGTGAAGTGGGCCAGGTCCAATTAAATCCTACAAAGACCATTTCTGCGTCTCCTGTACCTCAATGTCTTTTAAAAATCTCCCTGTAAGCCTGGCGTCAGGCATTCACATGCCAGTTCCACCAAAGCCAATGCACGTCTGAGGACAAAGCTGGGAATGAAACGAAAGGGATGAGACAGTCAAAGGGATGATTCTTGAGTCCCTGGCTATTCAAATCAAGCCCAAAACCGAGTTTTCATTACACAAGGAGGCTGTCAAAGAAAAAAAAAAAGTCCTGGTGGTTAGCAAGAAGTACTTCTAAAGCAGCAGTGATAAACCTTTATCATTGCACCATACGGACACCATATGTCAGGGACTCCAGCCCATTTTGCCATTTTTGATTTTTCATCTGGAGAGCAACCAACGGGGGTCCTCCGCTATACTGACCCACCTCGTGTTACCCATCCCTTGTACAGACCCACCACCTCTGCTATGACCATTTGGCCACCGCTGTGCCGTCTCCGCAGCTCCTCCCCCAAACCCAAGAGCCGAAATAAGCCAGTTCACAAGAAAGCGGACACCCGCCTGCTCCTGTCTCCCCAGCAAATGCTCCCCATGCCGCTAGACCAGGGACATCCCCATGATGGGCACTCACCCAACTCCTCAAGCTGGAGAAGGCAAGTGATGGACACATTCCTCTCCACTTATTTAGGAGCTTAATTTCAGGTAGTCTTTTTTTTCTTCTTCCTTTTTTTTCCCCCCTTTTGAAATCTTGCCCTGCATTTCTTCCTTTCACTGCTTCGTTAAAGTTATGTTCCCAGTATAAAGAGGACATCGCTGCTAGGAGGAGGGTAGGTTTGTAAATGGCCTGGACCTTGCGCTATAGAATGCAGCAAGTATTTTAACGGTGGTTTATATTGTACGCAGAACAACACAGAGCAAGCCAGGGGCAACACACCAGCATCCTTTAAGCAAGCTCTCTTTTTCCCTTCAGCTCCTTAGAAGTTAATGATTTAGCATTGCGATTTTCAATATGAATTCTTCTCCAAAATGAGCAGGATGTCACATAGAGTCAAAGTATCCTGCTTACACCAGGCAGCCAAGCTCACCGTGGATATTTAACCGTTTCCCCCTATTCTACTCTGAAAAGAGGCAACCGGCAACAACCCCGAATACCTGGGCACACACTCAAACACTTGCACGCGAATGATGAATTTGGGCGTAGATATAGAGATCAATAGATACTGAAGGGATCGATAGACGCTGAAGGGAACGTAGCGTTCGGTAAATCAGTCTGCAGAACTGATGGCGCCAATCAGAGATACCACAGCGATCGCGTGTTTGTCTGGTTTGGTAAGTCTGTCTTTCCTGCTGGGTAACAGTAGTATTTATATGAACTATCCAGCATGACCCTGTTACACAGTGTGGCTCCCTTGCCTTTCCCATACTTTCTATTAAACATGCATAAAACTCTTCATTTCATCATCATTTTTCTGTTCTTTTCAACTAACTGAAAACATTTCACCGCCCGGGTATAATAACAGTGCCTTTTTCTTTGCAGGCTGGATTTTGCGAGGCATCGCCTTTAAATTCTCACTTTGCATTCAGATTCACAAGTTTAATCCCTGTTTGGGGCAGTTTCACTCCCAAACAGCCAACATACAACCCATGACCATCAGGAGGTACCAGTTGTTTCCCATCCTGCTTTCAAATATAAATGTAACGCTTTCTTCTTCTTAGGCGATCCAATATATACTTTCACATCAATCTCTAGGGCTTCACCAACTTTTTCTACTAACTTTAACATCCAGCCACGAACATGTTTTGCACATGCTGAGGCTACAGAGGGAAGCCTCCAACGCTCAAGGAGAAAGAGATTCCCACCAAACCTTAACCACGCTGAACATCCAGGTTTCGGCTGGCTCCGGGCTGGAGCGGCATCATCTTCCCCTTCGCAGTCTCCCCAGCAAATGCTGCGAGGAGTTAATTGACAGAAGCTTTTGGGCAGAATAATATTAGCTGCGTTTGGCAGGCTCTCCACTTCCAAACTGACTAATTTGGCCAAAAAAAAAAAAAAAAAAAAAGGATCAGATATTAAGTTTCATCCTACATATTAAAAATGAAAATGAAGGCGCCTTTTTAGATATGGCATTGGTAGCTCTTTGTAATTAACCTAGCCTCCTCCCCAGAGAAATTTGGGTTTAATTTAATTTTTAGGGGGATGAGGAGCATTATTTATTGTTTTTTTTCAGGAAGGCTGTGGGCAAGCACACCAGGAGCAGTGAAAGGAGTCAGATTTTTTTTTTTTTTTTTTTTCTTCTTCTCACGTTGGTTTTGGAAGTTGAACCATGGAAACCGGGAAAACGGATAGGGCATAATTTAAAGGCAAAGATGGGGATGCAGACCAAATGGGAAGACCCAGAGAGCAAAAAAAAAAAAAGCAGAAGGAGCAGACTTTGAAGGATGCAAGTGATGCCAACAATTAGATATTATCTGAGCTACATCATCCATGATAGGCAATGATGCTGAACCAGATCCAGCCATGATCTGAGATGTTGGGGACTACATTAACCTCTGTGTTGCACGCGTACCATATATTCCCCTCTGCTGGGGACTGGATGGGCTGGGCCAAACTATACAGCCCCGGGCATGGGTTACAAGGGCTCAGCAGCTCCGAAAATTAAGTCTGGTTTGGGGATTAAACCACAGAAGGTGTAAGAGGCACAATGCAAAGGCACTTACCATGGGCTTTGCTTTCCAGCATTGTAAACCTTGTCCCTGGTAGGAGTGCTACAAACTCCTTCTAAGAATGAGATGCTTGTTCTGCACTGCTATCTAAGCGGGACTGAAAAGGGCATTGCAAACAGCCCCAAAATATATTTAATTCAGCGTTGGGGAACGACCGTGAGAATACTTTCAAACTTCTATTTCGATATTTCCTTAAGAATAGGGGTCTATATTTGTAAGACGGCAAAGGAGAACCACAGAGGGTTTTTCACCTCTTGCGGAGCAAGATAAGAGCCGAATCGACCAGATGTTTTGCAGGAAACCTCAATTTATTACTTACGCAAAATGTTGCACAAGCCAACCACGATGCCTCGGATTTGTTAAAAGGGCCAGAGTGGGGATCTCTTCTGGTTTGCAGGTTTTTATAGAGGGCAATACAGCTCATTTCTTAGCTGCTTCCTACCCGAGAGGGGACCTCACCCATGGCAAGGCAGACATCAGCCCAGCTCTCCTTGTCAGACCGCTGTATTTATGGAAAGCGTGCACCCAGAGGATGAGCCAAATGGGAAAAGCAGGCTCCCTTTTTTGCAGGTGCTATAATTGTGCCTGCAAGTGCTGCCATTGACACTTCTAACTTCTAATTAGACTTACAAATCAAGCACTGGGGTGCCAACATGGTTTCCCAGCCTAGAATTGCAGTTGCACTCGCAGCATTTTACGCTCAGACCCGTTGGGTCGGGACCATGGCAAAAAGGCAAGAGGTCTGGGCAGGGCTCCCCGCACCAGCCAGGAGCTTTTAGGGGGTCTCGTCCCCACCCGGGAACTGCTTTTGCTACTGCAGAAGAGATGCTCCTACAGCAATACACCACCCGCAAAGCCCAACGCAGAGGTTGGGGTGTCCGATTCCCCTGTCCGCAGGGGAGTTCACAGCCCTGGTACAACACAAGTTGGGGAA
>NW_009214682.1:0-91777 GCF_000690835.1 Fulmarus glacialis
TGGGGACAGCCCGCTCCTGCGGCTTTAAGTTTTTTAATCAAGTTTTCTTCAACAAATCAGCCAGCCATTTACTGAACTACTGTCAACTTTACTACAACATTCAGCACCAAAGTGTTTCCAGAGTTTAACTATATATTTCTTAACATTACTTTTGAATCTAGTTGTGTTTGGTATCACTTAGTTCTTATACTGGAAGAGACACTGAGCAGCTGTTCATAACCCTGCTCTCTTCACCAAACTGAAGAGTACTAGTCTATTTAATCTGATTTTGTGCTGAAGATATTTCATTTGTTTGGCTACCTTCTCATTCTTTTCTGTTTTCTAATTCTACTTGTCCTTTTTCAGAAGAAGGTACTGGAACTATATAGAGTACTCCAGGAATGGGTGTACATTTCCTGTGTACATTGAGATTATGCCAGATAGTATCTTCCCTGAGGAATCCCATTATCAAATCTCTACTCTGGCTGAACTGACATACAGATGTGAAGGTAGGTCTCCTGCTTTCTAGAAGAGTATGCTAAAATTAAGTTACTGAATATGATGATGTGGATCTTGATCTTTAATTTGTTGAAGCTCTTTACCACTCTTTCATTGCAAATAAATATTAAATGAGTAGGAAGTTGAACCTGATCATCACCTTATATCAGATGAACGTCTTATCCACCTAACTGCAAAGTAGATCTTTGAATGTTAGCTCTCTACTTTGATGACAGTTAATAGTATATACGGACTACAAAAGTTTTAGTAGAGGAATAGCTGAAATGTACTTTGTTCAGAATATCTAACAGTCTAGCATTTAGCAGACGTGTGTTCAAACTCTGGTTATAACTAATTAAAACAACAATAACCTCATTGCAATCTACAACTTCCTCAAGGCAGGCAATGGAGGGGCAGATGCTGATCTCCTCTCTCTGGTGACCAGTAATAAGACACGAGGAAATGAAATGAAGCTGTGTCAGGCAAAGTTCAGACTGGACATTAGGAAAAGGTTCTTCACTGAAATGGTGATTGGTCACTGGAACAGGCTCCCCAGGGAAGTGGTCTCGGCACCAAGCCTGTCAGAGTTCAAGAAGTGTCTGGACAATGCTCTTAGTCATATGGTTTATTTGTAGGTAATCCTGCGAGGAGCAGGGAGTTGGACTCCATGATCCTTATGGGTCCCTTCCAACTTGACATATTCTATGATTCTATGATTATCATGTTTTCTGCTCTATTTGATTTTATCCCCAGAGTTGCCTGATAGTCTGTTTTCTTTTCTGAAGAGCTTTGAAGACCTTTTCCTAAGTGGTAATAATCAATTACCACTCAGAACATATGCAGAGTCAATCACTCTGCATATAATGTTAGAGTTATTTGTTTCTCTCTATGTCATTTTACATCAGTTTTACACTGAATGTCATTCTGCTCCTTCGTTCTTCTGTATCAGTCAGTCTCGTAAGGCCTTCCTGTACATTCAGTCGTTGTCTTTAATATCCCAAATATTTTGAGGTATCAAACTCTGTCACCTCAATATCCATCAAGACTTTCCACAACTTCTATGAATATGGTGAGCAGATTGTACTCCACTTGCAACTTCCATATATGCAGAAAACTGATCATTAATTCCAACCTTTTAATCGTTATTCAGTCATGAGAAGGACTTGCTTCTTATCCCATCATAGAATAATTTCTTGAAGAGCATTTGTTGACCAACCTGTTGAATACCTTTTGAAAGTCTAAATAGACTTTATGTATAGGATGTCTATTCTCTCTAACACTTCATATGGTTTTTTAGAGATATATGATACATAATGTAGCTCTACAAAAGTTTTCTTGACTTCCCCAGTGCCTGACAACTATCTATGACTTCTCTAATTCTATTTTTTATCATGATTGCCACTGATTTGTCTGTGTAAGCATCAGGTGTATTTGTCTGTAGTTATTGGATCCAACTAATATAATTAAAAATTAGCACTCTATTCTGGTCTTCTGGCAGTTTTATGTGAGATGTTACAAACCTGAGTTACTAGTTCAGCTACTTTACCGGACAGTTTCTTAGGAATGCCTGGGTGAAAATTGTCTTGTGCCAGATTTGATATATTGTCTTTTGGGTTTTTTTTTTTTTTTTTAATGTTCTATTTATATTTCAATTTAAAATTTATTCTTCCATGGCATCTCCCATGCCATGGAAAATCGCTCATAATGCCAGTCTTAACATCAACCCCTAACCCCTAGCACAAGCCTCAAACCCTATCACAAACTCCAACCCCTAACCCCATTACAAACCCTATCCTAAGCAAAACTCAACCCATAATTAAAACCCTAAATCCTTAATCCCAGAACAAATCCTGTAACACCCATCCCCTAATGCATGCTGTAACCCCAAAGCCCTAAGTCTAAACTTAGGGATAGCATTAGGGTTAGGGTTCAGTGTAAGAGTTATGTTTGGTTTTGTGTTCAATGTTAAGTTGAGGATTTGATTTAGTGTTGGGGTGAGGGTAACAGGATATGGCTAAGAATTATTGCCAGGTTTAGTATTAGGGCTTGCAATTATGATTATGGGTTTGGGCAGAGTAGAACTAGGGTTCAGGTTAGGATTAGGTTCAGGGGTTATGGCTATGCTTGCAGCCAACGATTTGGGTTATGGTTTGGCATTATGTTTAGAGTTCAGGGACAGGATTTGCGTTAGGGGCATTTATGGTTGGAGCTATGATTTACTGTTAGTGTTCAGATTTAGATATTGGATTAGAGTTCAGTGACTGGGTTTGATTAGGATTTGGGTTTGGCTTTAGCATTATGGTTGGATTTAGGGTTAGGGATAGCTTTTAAGATTACGGTTTAGGATTAGGGTAAGGCTGTTGTTACGCTTTAGGTTTAGATTTTGTGTTTTAGTTAGAGTGCAGTTAGGCTTGGATTGATAAATAGGATTAGGGTTAGGTTTAAAATTTGGGTTAGATTTGGGATTTGGGTTAGGGTTATGTTTAGGGCTTGGTTTAGTTTTAGGATTAGGGTTAGGGTTAAGGATTAGGGTTACTGCTTGGTTTTGGTCAGGCATTAAGGTTTATTATTAGTCTTACGCTTTTAGGGGCTGTTATGCATAAAGAGATTACATTTTTAGAATTTTTTTTTGATACCACTAGTTTTTATCAAGGCTATATTAAGTTGGAATTATTCTGTTTCTGGATCAATGTATATTTGGAGCCAAATAGGCAGTTAAAAATATTCTTATGGATAAGACAGATATATGCAATTTGGTTTAGATGAGAAATTTTCTCAAGTATGCACCCAGGTGCTGTAAATATTTTTGTCTTTAGTTTCTATTAGGGTCAATTAATGAAAAGTTTCAGCAAAAGAACAATAAAACTTTTCGAGGTACTGTGTATTAAAGAGCTGATGGCGTGATAAAAGCAGCATCAACTCAGGCAGAACACAATCAGAAATGCAAGTGATGGCAAGGACCCAAACAGACTATGTGAAGTTCAATCAAGATATTATCCAGCCTGCAGAAATCTAAGTTAATCACATGAAATCCCTTCTGTCTTCAGAAGGAATACAGCCAGATGACAGCAAAATTGAAATCTTGGCCAACATAAACAATTCACCACTAACATAAGCAACAAGAACATAACATTTCTGTAGATACTTGGATTGATTAAAGTTTTGATGTGATACATACTTTTAGAAGAAGCCTGGACTGCTTTACAGAATTGATTGTTTTGTAGCAATATAGCTTGGATAGCAGTCACAAAAAATGCAGCAATAAACACAAGCAAGGCTTCTAATTAGCCAAGATATATATTTCCAGAAACCTAGTCATCATTCAGACAAAGGGATCCTGGAATGGATTAGGAATTTACCTACTCTAAGATCAAGGTCCTGTTTCATGTATATCCTGAGCTTTCATGTCACCCACATTATTACCAAGGAATACTGTCTACTGCATTTGCCATAGGCTTTTTTTTTCTGTGTGAATATAAAAGACCAGATTGCAAAACTGTCATTTAGCAGGCATTGCTGTGACCCTCTAAACCTCTAACAGCTTTACTGAGCTTAAGGTAAAATGCAAGAATTGCTATGACATGACAGCCATCCACAACCGGACACCATTTCACCTTCAGATCCGGAAGGCATGGAAATAACACACCATGATATACAGAAAAAAATGCTAACTGTAAGTCAAGAGTTCAAAGAAGTGGAGAATAAGCCACAGTTTTTGGTAGTGTTATATGTTTTTCACAAATATTCTTATTCATGCAAAACACCACATAAAAATTGCGTGGCAGATGTGTTAAAATAAGCACATAAGAGATAGCAACCTCTGTGGTGTTATATGAACATCTGGAATTGATGGTAATACCTTCTGAGAATGTAGATTGTACAACTATCTTTGGATGCTGATACCATGACACACTTGGCCTGCATACACACAGAGGCTGAAACAGCGGTGATGACTCGATCCGGTGGATTATGATCTCTGGTCCACACAGACCTTTCTCCATATAGATTAAGTTTGAATAAGCAAACTGTAGTTTATGTAAGACATTGTTTCACAGGAAAGATTTAAGAATGCTATTTAATTACTTACTATTAATTAATTAATAGTTAAAATAAATTCTGTTAGCTCACCAGAGAATCTCTGGGCGGAGGGCTCTTTCATACAGTGCAACAGCTTGCTCAGGATCTGGAATGCCAAGATATCTGCACAAGCCATAGTAATTCTGTGTCTCACAAGTAGTGTTCTGGTGTTCATGATGTTACTCTGTGATCCCGATGTACTGACACAGCAAAAGTAAAAAAGCTCACTCACAGATTTACCCCACACGATTGCGGGGAACCCTCCTTTTTTCTTCTTTTATTCACTTCTGAAATTGATACGATATTTCTGAAACGTTGATGTATATCTCCCAGGTACTAAGTTCTGATAATTAGTACTTGCTTATGCTGCTCAATACAACACAAAGCAAAATCTGCAAAGGTACCACTGGTTCAAACTACATATGTGGAAGACAATATTGTATCTTTGGGGCTAGTGCTTTGGGCAGCCCCCTAAGTCCTATGCTTTGCCTAGGCTAATAGGCTTTTCCTTGTGCAGAAGGCACTGTCCGCATGCTGTGCTTCCTGCAGTGTTCTGCCATCATTCCTTCCCTTTCAGATTGTATGGTGTGCTGAGAATCAAAGGTGAAGATATTCTGTTTTCTATTGACACATACAAACTTTTGAGGTGGAAGAGGCCTGCTTTCAGACTGGTTTCCATAAATATTCTGCTAACATTAAGGGAATGCAAGCAATTCTAAAATTACCAAATTCAGAGAAACTTTCTTAAACTGACATTCACATGATTGCAAGTAGACTTTTGCTACATTGCAATGTACATTGCAATAATGAGGTTGTAGACATTGCACTGTAGATGTCTAATGTACTGTTAGTTGTCTAGACTCCTTTTATTGCCTGGTAGAGAAAGAGATGATAATCTCAGAGTTAGATTCTTCTTATCTGAATATCGGTATTTAATATAGATCAGATAGTTCTGAAAAGCTGTCCAAAGTTATAGCAGATGAATCTCAACCCTAATGTTCCTAGGATGTTAGTTTATACTACATATGATTTGATTGTATAAAGAATGGTGTGACTGGCATTTTTTTATAATCATTTGAATTTCCATGGCTTTGTGGCATCTTGTCATTTCCCTGTATTAAACTGTGTGAGACACCATAGAAGTGGTTTGTAGTCAAACATGACTTTTTAGTGTGTTGCTGTTTTCCTGTTGAATGTATTGCTAAAAGAAAAACAAAAGCATCTTTCAAGTGCAGGTAGATGCAGTTGCAGTTCATCTTTCCCATCCTTTGGATAATGTGTTGTACATTACAAAGGCCAAAACTTATCATGTGTTTCCACCTACATGCTATCTTCCACCTATTACTATATCAATGAAGTGATATGTAAGTCACTTTATGATGTTAATGTTTATGATTTGATTCTTTCCCTAATTAAAAAAAAAAAAAAAATCCACTTCATATTGATTTACAGCTGGTTTTATATGTCAGTAGACAAAATTGCCACAGTGATTTTCCAAGGCACATGTCCCTTCCAATTTGTTAGAGGTTCACCATCCCAGGAAGTTTTTATGCCATTACATAAGGTACATATCCTATCCGATTTTAGCCGTAATCTTGCACAAACCTTATCACCATAAATATAAGCCTAATGACATTTTTCCAAGTCACTGCTCTAGTAGGATTTTACTTGTAACTTTAGGACCAAGTCCTCAAGGGATGACAACCAATTACACTGCAATTGTCCAAAATCAGTTACTATACCCATGGTCAATTTTGTAAGCATATGTTTTCCTGGATTAGAATCTTTTTCTGCCTGGGTGAAATCTAATTTTCTGTTTCACTTCTATACTGAAGAAAGTGTCTCTTTCCAGTTTAGCTGTGTGAATATCAAGCTAATTCTGAAGTAATTATTTTCAGGTACACTTAATTAATCTTCTATTTCTACTGGCTTAGATCAATGATTTAATCAAAGCTTCAGTGGTTTCAAAGGTTTTCTTGTTGTAGCTAGATGATGTGAAAGAGAGTTGACAGCTTATATCTCCTATGCATTGGCAGTTGAGAAGTTAGTGCGTATTCCCTCTACTCCCATATCAGCCATGTGTGAACTTACTACTTGTAAAAGGGAAATTTTTCCTATGTTATTAACCTGAAATGGGATATAAGAGTAACTGCTGTATGGATTCAGTGCTCATTAACATGCATTGTAGCTGTTGGACTGCAAACCTGTTTGAGCAGCCTGGCTTGGGGAGGAAAAAGGAAAAGAAAAGGGCACTTGTGCTCTATTATTTATGTTTTTCTCTTATATCTGGGGTCCAGATTTACTCCCAGTGAATCCATCAATAATAATTAGCATGATGCCAGTTGAAGGATAACATGGTCATGTATATGGCCTTTTCTTTCCAAAGAGTTTGTATTTCTCTAAGGTAAGAAATTTCATATACAATGGTCATATACATGTAATGCTGCCTGGTTTAATCTCCTACCTGAACTGCTTGCAGATGGAAGTTACTTAATGTGAGTATCAGTTAAGATGTTGTCATTATATTTACACTAACATTACAAAGTCAACTCACAGGGCGAAAGTTATTTCCGGATTTTTTGTTCTTTGCTCAGGATCAACTTTCCTTCATACCGTACCTCTCTTACTGTGTTGGGTTTTTTCTGCACTAATTATTAAAGACAGTCAAATCACTCATGGATAATAAACTATTTAAGGAGGTTAGACTCTGTTTGCATTTCTGAAAGCAGATAGGCTTTGTAAGTGCACAATACATGACTTAATATCTTTTCATGGAGTGCTTGTAAGTTGTTCTCTTAAACTATTCATTTTCTTTGGTGTGTAGACAGTCACAAAGGTTCCACTAGAGCTCTTCTCTCTGCCTGCACAAGTTAAGCTTTCCAAAACAGGAGCAAGTAGCATGTAATGAAACATTGATGTTACAACTGTGTCTTTCAGAGAAAGCTGTATGCTAAAGATTTTGAAAAATCAGAAGGTCCTCAGTTATTTCGATAAGTGGATGAACCATCATTTAAATGAACAACTGGTTCAAACCATAGTCTCATGCATTTTTTCCGTTCACTCACAGAAAAATTTAGCAACCTTTACATATGTCACTGACACAGCTCTAAAGATGTAGACATTTTGAACAAGCAGGATATAGTGCTTTTTTAAAGAGTATCACACATTTCTTTAGGCTTACAACTATTAAAAAAAAAAATCATAGAAGCCACTCACATGGCCAAAACGGTATCAAGAGCATGCATGCTCTTTACAGTACATTTGTCACTCTCTAAAGATTTCTGTGCTGCCAAGGTTTGCTATAGACATAATCTCCACTTAGAATAATCGTTGTCTTATTAATGCTCAGGAGAGCCAGCACTGATCAGTATGGAACAGAGAGGAGATGTTCTTTGTGTTAACCAAGGGCACTCCCCCTCACCCTACCTAGTCTAGATACTTAATTTAGGATAAGAAAAATTGCCACTGGTGTTAAGTCTGTCTCCACTGACTGTGAAGGCTTCCCAGATGATAAACTGATCGGTGAATGCTTTTTGACGGATAAAATTGGGCAAGACGAATCCCAACTATGTCATGCCCCAAGAAATTCACAACAGGCATTTGTTTTTTAGGCTCCTGTGGCTTCACAGCATCTCCAGCAATCCCACCTGGTGCTCACTGTTAGAAGGGATTCCTTTTTCCCGACATACAATTTGCTTCTCCCTTGTTGTAATGTTAGACTCTTATTTCGTTCAACTAGTCGCACGGGCATGGGAGATGTTATTTCCTTTTGTTTACGAAGAGCTTTTTATGCATTTGCAAACTGTTGTCCTTTTTCCCTCTGTCTTTTCTTCATCAGGCTAAACAAAGCCAGTTCTAGACTTCATTCTGATTGGTCTCCCTCTATCTCAACTTTATGAAGACCTTCTAGGAAAAAACAACACTGCAACATGAACATTTGTCATGGTTTAGCCCCGGCCGGCAGCTAAACACCACACAGCCTCTCACTCACTCTCTCCCCGCCCCCCGCAGTGGGATGGGGGAGAGAATCAGAAAAAAAAAAAGTAAAATCCGATCCTTACCATGTATATGTGCAGTTGTTTAATGCTATCTAGTTGAAATTCAACTACATTTTTTTCAGTCTGTTTCTCCATTTCATCAAGATCACCTGTTCTTCCAGGGCTTATTCAGTTCTACCTAGTTTGGTATTGCTTGCAGATTGCCACTGTACTGTCTGTGGAGCTAAGCAGAGTGCAAAGCTACCTGCCTGGGCAGACTGAACACTAATCACTGTTCAAACAGGAAAAAATCTGTTCATTTCCCAGTTTCACTAGCAGAAACAGTGCCTCTGCCTGATGAATTGGACAATTCAGTTTCAAGCTCTTTCACGTCTTCCAAATCAAGATTGACATTTGTTCCTTCCATGTGATTTTTTGTTATGACTTGGGATTCAAGGCTTCTCTGAAAATTCTAATCTTTTTACAAGGGAAAACATAATTGATTTCTGGACCGCTCTAAAATGTGTTATCAAGCCTGAAAGGCCAATAAATAAGAAGAGGTAAATGACAGGATGCTATTTAGACCAAGGCAGATGGAGGCTTTTCAGAGACCCAAGGATAATAGGTCATGTAATCAGGAAACATGGCATCAGGTGGGATTCATTGTTGACAAATGCAAGTTCCAGAGGAATATTGACCATCAAATGTATTTCTGGACTCTAGATTAACTCTAACAGGCAGAAAGAGCTGTGGGTTGCTATAGGTAGCAAATAAAAACTCTTAGCTTAGTGCAAAAATAAAGACAGAACATGAGGAAGAATAAAGAGAAGAAGAAACCCAGAAAGATTAAAACAACATAAAACTACTAGGTACATTGAGAGAATACTTTCAGATTCTTCCTTGTGGCAACATGATTTCAAAAAAAGGAATCCAAGATGAATAATAAATCCAATCAGAAACATTGAAAAGTGTACAGTGTTCATTCTTTTTCACAAATCAGGAAGAGGGGACTAATTCACATGATGTGATCACAACATGTTTAAAACAGTTCAACAAAATTCTTTATAACTGTGAAACTTATTATTTTACACCATAATTTAGTGCAAAATTTTGCAAGGAACATTCCTTGACTTTTTTGATGAGAATATGTGTGGTGGAAAAACGCTGAAATGTATCCAAAGTATTGTTTCTAAATCTACTGTCTCAGGACACAAACACAAAGTACATTAAGAAGGACTTTCCCATCAGACAGTTTTCCCAGTGTGACAAAGCATCCTTTTAAAAATGTATAAAAAGTGAACCAAGAAGATTGGGCAAGACTCAGAAAAGCTTTACAAGCAAAAAGAGTTTTCCCCAACATTAACAAGTTGTTGTAGTCTGGACCAGTAACTTATTACACAAAGTTACCAGAGGGTTTGCACTGCTATAAATCAAATTCTTGGAAGGCTCTATCGCAATGTATTTCTTGTCTCATGTAAAACCACTGCAATCAGTCAGTATTTCTATAGTAAATTTTCTGAGGGAAGAGGAGGAGGCTTAGAGGGATATTTGCAGAAACACTGCCAAATCTGAGCCAGGGCTGAACTGAATACGGTGAAGGTGATGTAGCAGGGACGATAGCTCACTCTGATACTATAAAAGTCTTTACCATAGTTATATCAGTGTTTACGCATGCATGCTCTCGACAGTACATTTGTCACTCCCTAAAGATTTCTGTGCTGCCAAGGTTTGCTGTAGACATAATCTCCACTTAGAATAATCATTGTCTTATTAATGCTCAGGAGAGCCAGCACTGATCAGTATGGAACAGAGGGGAGATGTTCTTCCTCACTTCATAACAAGCTGCATCAGGCGTGTGAGGCTGTTAGATTAAGTGCTAAAGCTTGTACAAGCTTGTGCAGTTCGTTAGGACTCTGAGTCACACTGCTTCTGTTTCCGTGCCACCCCCAACCCCTAACTGCTTCAGCTGGAGAAGCAGGAAAAACTGTGGGACAGGAATGAGCCATCTTGCCACCAGAGATCAACCAGAAGCTTCACACATAATCGATGCTTATTACAAATGACAAAGAAAAGAGGAGGAAGAAAAGATGTTGCTAAAGACCATGACAATACCTTTAATAGTTAGGTGGTAATATACCTATCTGGCAGAAAAATATATTAAAAATGTTGTAAGCGTAGAATTGAAGGAGTTTGGAGGGAGACAAAACCCAGATTCAATCCTAGGATTACATTACAGTTTGTAAGACTACATTTTGTAAAGTAAGTGTACAGTACGTTACTGGGATTGTACGAGTAGATGACATAATGGTGTGTCCTTGCAACTGAAAAATAAAAGCATGTATTGTTAGGGCTGAATCAAAATATAAACATTTTAATTTTTTTCCCAATTCAGGCATTTATAACAAAGGCAGCAACAAATATAAGGAAGCAAAACTTAAAGCATTCATGACAAAACCAAAAGGAGCAATAGCTAATGCTGTTCATGTATATTCAGTCTGCTTCCACCTAGTAACCACTGGTTAAGATCTGAAGATTCAGCTCCTGGTTATAGCTGTCAAATTGAACTGTATTTATCAACCAAATGAGTCAAACCAGATTATATCTTCCACCTCCATTGGGAGTGCCATTACTACTAGGCTACGCATTAGTCTTGATAAGAGGAGAGGAGAGGTGACAAATTATTTCGTTGACACTATTGCACTCTGTATAACTACAGTTATAAACGTTTATTGAAGCATGAAAGCGTTTAGCTGGAGGCTTCGGGAAAAAGGCTCCCCCCACACTCCCCAGTGCAGGCAGCGGGGCCATGGTTCCTTGCAATGCCTCCAGCAGTATCAGCAGTAGAGCTGGTGTTGGAAGCAAGGGCTCAAAATGGAGCCACACCACACTGCTGGCTCATTTATCTATTCCTTTTCTTTGTCCTGTTTAAAGAGTAAATATTTGGTTTGAGTCAACAAAAGGGTTTTGAGCCTTTTCCAGAAAACTAAGGCCCTGGCAAACTGGAAGCTGTTGGAAGACTGGAGAAGTCGGTTTAAATGTTTTTGTGCAAGGAAGGCAATGGAACCTGGGCTGCCCCCTTTCTGGCTGAGAAACGGTGGCACTAGTGACGGCAGCTCAATACCCTGCAGTTATATACACAGTTCGACAGTGATTGATAACTTCCTAATGACTATAAGAGGCAAATCCACACTCAGCATCCGATATTGTTCAATAAACCACAAGTTTAGTGCCAAAAGTCAAAGGAGACAAGAAAATAAATTCCTTAATGTTTGAGGTACAATGGTACTTGCAGTCTAATCTATTCCTAGTTAGCACAACATATATATTTACAGGGTACATTTTTCAGCTGGAAGCTGACAGTGAAAAATTATAAAGCTTCTTCTGATACTTCAGATTTGATCTACTCAATTACATTAAATAATTTTGCATACTGTCAGAAAATGAAAAATAACCCTTGATCTTTAGCTGCTTTGTCACGCTGCTACCTAGATGAGAATTACGACCTTGGTAACTGGCGAAGGAGTATGGACTGCTTATTTCCTGTCAATGTGGTTTAGAAGTGACCGATCCTTGCTGCATCAAAACCTTGACTGTCACTTTTCCATGTCTTTTCCACTTCAAACTGCTGCATAACACTGAAAAGTGTCTTCATAAACAAGTAAAAATGGCTGTTAAAATCCACTCTGCAAGCATTACTTACAACATCAGAGCGGGGGGAGAAAACTGTTCTTTCTACTTTAGTATTTTGTTGACATTTTAGAACATTGAAAGATGTTTTACCCTGTGTGAACACTGGAAGTTTTTCTGAGGTGCTTTTTTAATTAAAAAAAAAACCCAGCATATGGCTTTAGCAAGAGCCAACCAAAATAATGTGCAAATGTGTTTATGTGTGGATGGCTGTATTCCAAAGTTCAACAGTGCTAAATTGGCAACATTTTCTGAAAAGATAAGATTTACTGTTTGGAAACAGGATGAAAGTTTAAGCTTTTGCATTCTGATTACTAGCTAAAAGGAGATCAGTTTGGTTTCCATTTGCTATTTTAGTAGTGCTTTATTTATCTTAATTCCTTTGCTGCAACTATGTAGGCATAGCGTAATACTGTCTTCAAGGTTTAAGAGCTAAAGCTTGTTCAAAAATGAAAGCACTGGGGGAGGAAGGCTTCAAATGTATGGGCTAGGAAACCGATGTTGCTCCTATTGACAGAAATGGTGCATGTTCAGACTCCAGAAGAGCTGTGCAGTTTTGGCTTGCTGGGGTTTGTTGGTGATGCTAGACTGTAGTTGGTACGCAGTACGTACAGCCTTTGACAAAAAATAGCCTCCATTTCTCAAAACTCACGCTGTTATATGGGTTTCTGTTACACTTGATAATAGTCTTATGCAAACTGCTGCACTATACAAATAATGAGGGCATATTATGCTAACAATTAGATTGTCTGCAAAATGGCCCAACTCCGTTTGCATGATAATGAAATGGTCCACAAAAAGCAAACACCCCAGAAAATGAGACTTTATGCAAACTGTTTGATACTATGTGCTGGTTACAGTCCTTAGATCAACTCTGTTTTTTGAAAATGGCTAACAACTTTTACCAAGACAAGGATCATGGATAAGCATTACAATGGAAAACAGAATATGAAATTAAACTTAATTATAAATGAAACAGGCAACAGGAAATTAACCCGTTTTTTATAATAAGCCAAGAATGTTAAATCTATAAAATAGATTCTGTAAGAGGAAAAAAATGCAGTTATTTTGTGTGTACACTGAAGGCAGACTACAGCTCTTCTGAACAAGAAAGCTGTGTCGCTACAGGTGCTACACCACCCAGCGGTATTAGGGAGACCTAAATGACAGAAAAGCTAAATCCCAGAGCTGCCTTTCTTCCCATTGAAGCTTTTATCCTTATGCGTTATTAAGTTAAAAAGGTATGCAATCTCACCTCTCTAAGTGTCCTAGCGTCCTTCATGTTTGCACAGGAGAACAAAGAGTCTTTGTAAAGTATTTCTCCATTACATCAGTGATTTCTTGGAGGGTACATACCACTCCTGTCTCCGGGGCAAAGAACCTTTTAACGCAGCAAGGGACAGAGGCTTGAAACACCAAAAATACCACTGAATATAAAACATTACTGTATCCTGCTTACTTTACGTCCTAATTTTATGGCTGGTGTTACACTCGTTACCAAACTCACCAATCAAGAATGGACACTATAAAATCTTTGTGCAAAGTGCTCAAAGCTGTCTCAAAGAGCTTACCCATATATGCATATGACCTAGGATATGAACTTGAAAAAGTAGCTATTCTAAAAGCATACCTGCAAAATCTAACACCAAAAAGCTAGAAAGTGTCTGAAGGATGATTCCCTATGTAGGTTTCACAGCAAGAGTGGTTGGGCACTGGAACAGACTGCCCGCTGGCTTTAAAGATGTTGATTTTAAAAACTCAAGAGGATAAGGTCCTGAGCAACCGGTTCTAGTGTTGAATTTGACCCTGCTTTGAGCAGAAGGCTGGGCTACAGACCTCCAGAGGACCCTTCCAACCCAAATAATTCTGTGATTCCAGGATCTTTCCTGCCTGTGTGAGTATATGCTGAAAGTCTTTAGACACGGTTCTCTGCTAATTTTAGAGCAGATGCCTTCCCTGCCATGAGCTAGTCCACAGCTGACTGCTGTTAGCTGGAACCTCTTTGCGGCAATGACTTTGGATCAGGGCCTTGCAACGCAGAATAGATGGTGCTCAAGGGAGGAACCAGCTGTCCTGTATGTCTTTTTATACTCATTCAGCATGTGGCTGCACGCTTTGTTTACTGAATTACATCCAAATCCCTCTCTGACAGTAATAATAATGTCTTCATGGTTTTTTGTGCACTTATTGCTATGATATTCAAATGCTTAATGAATTCATCTTTATAAGCTTTAAGTGACATCTTTATACTGTCACAGGGAATAACAACATTGTTTCTAATTTTTTCTGATGAGAAGTCCTGAAGGCAACAGGGCAACTTGCACGTATAAAGTATCTGCTCAAAGTCCTTATTGATCGTGGACTTGAGTCCATCAAGTTAAAATAAGCAGCCTTGGGAATGCATGCCATATCTAATCCCAGGATGTGCACTGTAAGGCACATCTGTCTCTTTTCCAGCAGGGTACAGAAATGTTCTGAAATGGTTTCTCTTAGAAGGGCTGTGCCATCTCACTAATTACCTCGTCTTTGAAATTGTTTTAGCCTTTTGTTAACTAGCACAGCAAGATCTGTAAATGACATTCTGAAAGCTACAGAAAATCCATTTTTGCCATTTCAAGTACCTAAAGTGGAATGATACTTGGATTTTTTGTTAAATTAACATTATTCATATAGGTGGGTCAGAGGTTAAAAGAAGGAGCAAAAGGAAGAGCATAATTTTTCACTTAATTTGTGAATATAGAAGTCTGAAACAGTGCCACAAATCAAAGTGCTCTCTCCAAATGCTGCATTTTAAGCAGTCCTCTCCAGATGTGGTGTTCAAAAAGGCAAGCTAGTTTCACGATTTCTCCTTTCTTTTTCAGCCAATGTCACTGAGAAACAAAGGTATGGGAGAACCAGCCATTGTCACGGTAGTCTGAAAAGTGGTATTTTGTTTTTAGGTTTAGCTGAAAGATTTATGCAAGGTAGAGATATATTCAAGCTATTAAATTCTGTTTCAAACTGAAGTCACATCTCAATTTTAAACACTGGAGAACTCAGAGACGTTTGGAGATGTTTGTGCCTCAAATCAATTTCTTGTAAACAGAAGCAAACAGGGCAAACAGAAAGGTCTGTGTCTCTCTTTTCACACGCACATACACCTGTATGCCTATACAGATGTTTTTGCCTTGCTTATTTCATCAAAGAGCACACAAGAGTACCTTCTGCTGTGGCTCAGAACTACGATCCTGAAATGTTTGTGTCAGACAAGCACAAGAGGATGCCTGTGGGAAAGATTGAAGTCAATGGCAAAAATATTTATTTCCATGGGGTGAGATTTCATAAAATAAGGGCAGGCAGCTCCAGTCTAAACATGGCAGAGGAGAGGGAAGAAGAGGGGGAGAGGGAAGAAGAGGGGGAGAGAAAACAGACACAGCAATGTTCTCCCCAGTAGCTGGAGGGGACTAGAGCCCCCCAAATTCCTCCTGCTCCAACTCCAAGTAAATCCAGATCAGCTTCCATGGCAGAGGTTGTTGCTGTAGAAGCCTTCTGTTTTAACTCAAAAAAAGCAAGGGAGTATTAACCATATGCATTTGTTTTAGAGCCTTAACTTTCAGATCACGGCCATATCACAGCACAGCCCAAGTGCTAATCCAAGGCTAGTGGAAATGCAAGCACCTCAATACTCTACACTGAATTTGGAAAGTGTCTGAAGGTTGATTTGCCTAATCACAGACATTAATGTAACTTCTTCATATTCATGCTTTAGCACTGAAAAAATTGCAGAGAATGTGAACAACCCTCTCAGCCATTCCCTGTCTTTCCCTTTCTCTTATGTTTTTGATCTGCTCCCTTTCACCAGGAAATGTTGGTTTATGTCCTAGATAATAAAGCATGGATGAAGAAAAATAGTTCCTCAGTGTTTCCCCCACTAGCAGTCACTGCTGACTAGCAGAAGTTTCTGTACATCACTCTTGCAGAACCTTGAAGAGTTACTTCAGCTATGGAGAGAAACAAACATTGTTAACAGGAAAATAAGACAACTGGGAGTATTATACTGAGCTATATCATCCTGTTATAACAGTATTGTGCTATTGCAATTCAGCACCAAAAATAACGAGGGTATTATTTCATCTAGTTTTCCTTATTTTCCACCTACATGGGGCATTTTTATTTCTGTACAGTGTCTCAATCTGATCAAGAAAAAAGTATCTGCTTGGTTCTTTAAAAAAAAAAAAAAAAAAAAAAAAAGAAAAAAATGGAGATATTTCTTTGTTCCTTACATCTTAAATACAATATTTTTGTGTCTATGCTGTTGACATTATTCAGCTCAGAGAGTTTTCCCTGCCCCTCAGGACTGGTTGTGTGGGTTTGTTCATGTCTATATGGCTCAAAGCACTCTAGAGAGAAGTGCTATGTCCATACTGCATTGCACTTGAAGGGATATCCTTCTCTGTACCACATCACAAAGAGCTTTGTGCCTGCTCATCAAGATGCCTCTCTAGCACAACACACAACTGCTCACTGCTTATTAGCTCCCTGTGTGACATGTGACTGCTTCAATAACCTCCATAAAGGGGTGCAGCCGGGCAGTCTATATTTGCTGCCTACAGCAAAACCAGGCTGCCTTTGTCTTTTCTGTTGCTCTGCAGGCTGCTAGTAACTCTGATACTTTGGCCACTGCTGCACTTTGCCAGACAGGTTTGGCACCTTTGCAGGTCATTGGCAGCACTCTCACTGTTTGCAATAGCATCTGGCAAGTGCTTGCTGTTCGTTACCATGCTGTACGAGCAAGACATCCAGGAGATGCAGGCTGGCCACCAGAATGACTGCTAGAAATGCAGTGTGCTACTCCTGGTCAGTAGCATCAGTCTGGTGGGTTGCCTGAGTTCCTGTGGCCAACAGTCTTCCCACAGTGGGGAGAGATTTGGGAACTAGAAAACCAGTCTTCACTGCTTTACACATGACATAGGCTGGAAGTGCTCTGAGGATCCCTCTGAGCTCCTTGTGACAACCTGTCACCTCCAGCACCCCACACCAGCCACTGTCCTTGTGAGAATTCATACCTAAGGAGGAGAGAAGCTGTGCTCAATATAAGGGTCTGGCTGGACCTACCTCTTGCCAGTCAGTTCACAGTGGGTCCGATCATGACAGAAGACTGTGAAGCCTTTGCCAAGACCATCTTTTCACAAGTCATCCATGTTGCTTACCTTCCTGAGATTGTAAGAGCCTTTGCCCACTTCAACCATGGCCATGTTGCCCACGATATTCCTGTGACATCATTAACCACAATCGGTACCACTTGGTCATCCTGCAAACCATGGTAGACCGCTGAGGAGACCTTGTGCACAGCACAAGTGGAAATTTCTAGCTGTGGAATACACGTTGGGGTCTGAAATCTGTCATGTGTGTATGTCCAGCTGCTTGCAAAGTGGCAAATTCTGAGGATTTGCTGGACACCAAGATCCCCAGGACCATACAAAGTGCTGGCTATATTTGGCAGAACCTGTGTGAGGATGTTATTGCCTTTCCTTATCAACCAGTTGCTGCAGGATTGGGCCTTCCAGCTTTTGTATGTCTGGCCTGAAACTGCTGCCACACTTGGACATGGAGCAGAGAAGACAGACAAACATAAAAGTTCTCCATTTGTGGTTATGTGGCTATAGGAGCCTGTTCACTCATCATCACAGCAGAGTCTGGAGAGGTCATACAGTGGGTCCATCCAGTCCCCACAAAACACATAATGCAGCACTTTAATGTAGCAAAAATGTACCATTCACACTCTAGAAATCAAAGGACACATAAAGAAAAAACCCTATTATCTCACATGATGCATCCTGGACTTCACTTGCAGACCATTCAGGTTGATTGATCGTTTAAGGGTATAGACAATGTGAGAGCATCTGCTTCATTAAGTTACCTGGTTAAGAACTATTCATTATAAATCAAATAATAAATAACAAGAAAGGTGATAAATTAAACATACAGGTACACAAATCTGACAGGTAGGTGATAATGGAGACAATAATGAAAACCAGAACTGCTCAGGCAGTGGGTGATAGGCCACTGAAAAACTAGTCAGGCACAGTCTTGAAGAAGGTCAGCCTGAACCTTGTAACTGATAAGAAGGTGGAAACAAGACTGAGTATTATGGGATGCTTGAGGGGCCCTGTGGACTTTGAGAAACTTATTATGGAAAGCCTAAAGGAAGGGCTGAAGGCAGAGAAATTGTGGGTCCAGTGTGGACCCAAGAGGAATAAGCTTGAGAAAATAGAGAAAAGGGCAAGAAAAGGGGCCAGTTGTGTGTAAACAGGCTGCCAGTCAGTTAGCTCGAGTGACTGAGCCCTGTGCTTGATCACCTCAGTGTATCTTATCTTCCTATTAAATCATTTTTCTGAACATTTTTTCCTGTGTAAACCCACTCTCTATCCTATGTGTGAGTGCTGTAGGGTCTGTATGCCAGTATCTGGAGAGACCCACATGCAAGAAAATTCTGGGTGCCTGCAACTGGAGAAAAGATCTCAGGCCACAGGGCCCGTAGCTCTGTGCTCAGCAACGGGAGGGACACCAATGTATGTGTATACGCGAGGGGTCTAAATGCTGGGAACTGGAAAGAACGAAGTGTGATTATTTTTCCCCAGTGAATCTAATCCCATGTGTATCTCAAGGTCAAAGCCAGCAGGCCATAGGTGAGCCCTGGGTCCAAGCATAGATATTAGGCAGGCTGAGAGAGCCCGTGACAGTATTTGAGGGACGTGTGATTGTTGGGGTGGTTGTGAGATGAATGTGGGTGTGTGCATGCGTCTGCTTTGGTAGTGAACATCAAGCTGGACTAGGCAGTGTGCAGGAGACCTGTATACAGGGTAAGGGGGCCAGGGTCTGGGCGTGGATGTTAGACACACCGATAACTGAGGAATCCATGAAAGTGAGTGTGCTTGTAAGTCCAGAGAGTGACAGTGTGTGTGATTTCACAAATGAACTCCAATCCTGATCAGCCAGAGAGGAAGAACAGGGCTGGGCTCTCTGTACTTCTCTACTTATACTTTATGTGAGTTCTGGTGGTGGTACCTGAATGCTGCTAAGGGCAGATAGACTGTAGCAGCTGTGTTAGTGTGCTCTGCATGTGTGTGTGTGCGCGCGCCCGCCTGGGGTACACACTTAGCCTCCCTTCTCGTCAAATCTGCAAAAAGGAACAGCAGTGCCCACAGCTGTGGGAATGGGACAGAGAGACCACAGGGGTCTCAGCATGCGCTCGCTTGGTTTGGGAAGGCAGAATTCCTGGGTCCGGGAGTCCATCCGAGGGAGCAGCATTCCTAACATCTTTAACAACCACCACAGTGTCTGTGAGTTGAGCTGCTGCTCCAGCACCGATCTCAGAACTGCAGCATTGCTGAGGTTGGGAGGGACCCCCGGAGATCCCAGCTGAAAGCAGGTCCAGCTGGTGCAGGCTGCGATTGCCTCAGAGGGGCAGTGCCTGGTGGAGCATGTGATGCTACCCCAGGAGCTCCAGGAGGGTCACAAACATGTGCGGAGCTAAACAGCTTTAAGTTGGAACTGACGCAATTGAGGCAGCAGAGGTGGTATCCAGGCAGCTGAGCTTCTCCTTATGAAACGGGAGCACTGCTGTTTTGGTATTGCTCGATGTTTGACTGTGTCGTCTTGCAAAAGCTCTGGTGTAGCTGCCTTCATCTTTAACTAGAGCAGCTCTGCTTAGTACTGTGGGAAGCTGCGTACAATGAGGCATCAAACCTGTGTGCCAGCACACCCATAAAGGTCCTGGGAACTTGTCTGTGGATAGAAACCTCTCTCATAGTCCCCTCAACTCCCCATGCAGCTTCCATGCATGGCTGGATGTTACCTAACATCTCAAAGTGATGTGATGCAGGAGTGGTGTAGCACTCCCTGGAGCATAGTGTGAGGTCAAATAAGCATGCAAGGCCTGCTGGCGTAGTTTTGGGAGGACTGTGCCAAGTGCAGCAAGATAAACTTGGTCCGTCTCAACCCTACCACCTATATGGTGGGGTTTGTGTGGCTCCTTTCCCCACAACTCTCCCAAGTTTCATCCCACAGGGAGCTGGTTAGATCACTCCAGAGCAGGACTCAGGAGCAGTCTAACAGTGTGAGTAACCAGGACTCGTGTGTTTGCATTTGCTTCCAGTCTGTACACAACCTTTGTTTGCAATTGAAGGTTAGCAGCAATTTCTTGAAATGCCATTTAAAATTTTTCTTTGGACAAGGAAGTTTGAGAATAAAACGAGTGTTTAAATACTAGAAATAGTAAAAGGTTATATTTCTGATGTTGTAAAGGTTATTTACAAAGATAGCTGCAGTGGTAAGTCAGAATAATGCTGTGTGACGTTGACATATATTTCACCTCATTTGTAATAGCTGCCATGAGCAGGCCTATTGAGGTAAATGGTGAATGCACCTTGGCATTTCCAGCTTGAAAAGCCATAGTGAAGGATTTATAACCACTGCAATTTTCTAACGCTGCCCTGGAAGGAGAAAAGGAAAAGAATAGTTTAAATAACATCATGATGGAAGTATTCTGTAAAGAGAAATAAAATCATTAACCCATTCAGTCTTTTCAAGGGCTGTGGCACTCTAAGAATGATCCTTTCATACAGTCTGCATTAGCATAACTCAGAGAAACTGTTAAAAATGTAAGCCAGTCTCCCTGGGAACAGCTAGCACGCAATATAACAGTTTAAACTAGCTCAGTGCCATTTGTTCAGCTAATTTCAGAGTCATAAATATAGAACTCTTCATATAAATGATAATTTCTTAATATTTATGCCAAAAATTAAAACCAAATTCTACAAATAATCACTTGAGTAAAAGTATTGTATTTTTAGAAATGGCATGTCAGCGCTTAAAAGTACCAAACTGTGTGAAGAGATGTGTTCTTTAAAAACAATATTGTGGCTTTGTTTGTCATCCACTTATTTTTCTAGAACTGGTATTAATATTGTAAGAAAATGAGACTTTTTGCCAGCGGTTACTCCAGGAGATACTCCTTGATCTTTAAAGACTTGGTAAGTCTCATGGTTTAACCTGGCAGACAGCTAAACACCACACAGCCGCTCACTACTCCCCCACACACAGTGGAAGAAAATCGGAAGAAAAAGAAAAATGAGAACACTTACGGGTTGAGATAAGAACAGTTTAGTAATTGAAATAAAATATTAGAAGAAGAAGAAGAAGAAGAAGAAGAAGAAGAAGAAGAAGAAGAAGAAAATAGTAGTAATGAAAAGGAAGTTAACAAAGAGAGACACAAATAAAACCCAAGAAAGACAAGTAATGCAAATGAAAAACCATTGTTTACTACCAACCAACCGATGCTCAGCTGGTCCCCAAGCAGTGGCCCCCGGCCAGGTTTCCCCTAGTTGATATACTGAACATGACATCATATGGTATGGAATATCCCATTGGCCAGTTTGGGACCGCTGTCCCAGCTGTGCCCCCTCCCAGCTTCTTGTGTACCTCCAGCTTTCTCAGTCGGTAGAGCACGAGAAGCTGAAAAGGACTTGGCTCTCAGCAATAATGAAAACATCTCTATATTATCAACACCCTTTTCAGCACAAATCCAAAACATAGCCCCATACTAGCTACTACAAACAAAAGCAACTTTATCCCAGCCAAAACCAGCACAGTAAGATGTTACATATTTTTAAATGTGTATAGTAGGGATTTGTTGTGTCTCGCAGAACCAGGTTAGAGACTAGTTAGACCAACAGTTAAACAAGTAGAACTGAGAGGTGAGCTCCAGAAAGAAGCTCTGAACAGGTAACCTCTTTGCCCACCTCTCCGGCATGCAAAAGGTTTCATCCAGATACACTTTAACACTGTGTGCTGGTTTTAGCTGGGATAGATTTAATTTTCTTTATAGCAGCTAGTGTGGGGCTATGTTTTTGATGTGTGATGTGTGCTGGAAACGGTGATAACACAGGGATGTTTTAGTTACTGCTGAGCAGTGCTTACACAGAGTCAAGGCCTTTTCTGCTTCTCACCTCACCAGCGAGTAGGCTGGGGGTGCACAAGAAGTTGGGAGGGGACACAGCTGGGACAGCTGACCCCAACTGACCAAAGGGATATTCCACAACATATGACGTCATGCTCATCATATAAAGATGGGGGAAGAAGAAGGAAGGGGAGGACGTTCGGAGTGATGGCATTGTAAGTAACCATTACGTGTGATGGAGCCCTGCTTTCCTGGAGATGGCTGAACACCTGCCTGCAGAGGAGAAGTAGTGAATGAATTCCTCAGTTTGCTTTGGTTGTGTGCATGGCTTTTGCTTTCCCTATTAAACTGTCTTTATCTCAACCCGTGAGTTTTCTCACTTTTACCCTTCTGATTCTCTCCCCCATTCCACTTTGGGGGTGTCAGCAAGTGGCTGTGTGGGGCTTAGTTGCCGGCTGGGGTCAAACCACGACACACTGTCATTCAAGAGAAGTGTCTGGAGTATCTAGAAGCATGCTGTTCTTCTAACATGACCTTTCACACCAGGACTTTAGGAGACTGAATACTGGACTAGCTTTTTTGAGAACAAGTCTGGGTAACTTCTTGTCATTGAGTTTGCCAGGGTGTCATGAGCAAAACAAGCCTCAACTCAGGGAATTTCATGGAATTTATTTTATTGCCAAATAACATAAACTTTTAATTACTGGTTCAGGTATGGAGAAACAAAGACAACTTAAAGAGTGGTTTTTTTTCTGTTGTTCCTTGCTTCTTACTCCTTTTTTCTGCTGTTCCTTCCTTCTTACTCATTTCCTGTGTTCTGCTGTGGGTCCTCCATAAGCTGCAGTCCTTTCAGGCTGTACCTATTCCAGCAAGGAGTGCCTCCTTCCAAGGAGGGGTCTCCAGCTGTTTCCCCCAAAATGTCATCTTCCACATTCCTCTTCCTGTATCTTCCTCTGTGTCCCCTCCTGTGGGTGTCCTCACATCTCCTATGTCTCCTGCTACTTGCAGAAGCCCTTTCTGTGTCTGCTACCCCTAGCCCTTTCTTAAATATATTTCAGCAGAGGCATTACGTTCTCCTCTGGCTGAAGTTTTGGCATGAAGTGGGATGGTGTTGCCTTTTGCCAAGCCAGCTGGAGCTGACTGTGACTGGCACAGGGTGTTCATCACCAGGTCCTGTTACCCAAACCCTTCTGATTATGCCCAAAACACAGCGTCAGAGAGCAGCAAGGGGAGGCTGCTTTGCCAGGGACAGGTAGCCAGGAGCACATACAATAACAAAGCAGGCAAAAACGTAGACCTCACTAACAAGGGAACAGCTCCGCAGACCTGATCAAGGTGAGCAGAGCAGGTCTGGTGACAGTCACCAGGTCCAACCATGAGTCCAGATCACCTGACAAGTCTGCAATCATGAGGCAGGTCTGAGGTCAAACAAGGAAGTCAAGTCAGCAAGCCACAGCCATGGTCAGGGTCAGATCCAGAGATAATAACCAGGGTCAGCCACAGCTCAGTGCTCTCCAGGCAGAAGAGGAGGCAAGTCCAAGTTCAAGCCAGGAGGGCAAGTCTATGAGTCAGCATTAGGCTGACTCCTGGAGCATACATGGCCAGTCACACCCAGGGATGTTCTTCAGAATTCCCCCCATCACAGAGGCTATTTTATCTGTAGTTGTAGATTACTTTTCCTCAGAAGGATAAATAATTTGTATTATAGAGGTCATTACTTTCTGTTTTACAAAATTACTTTCGTTTTGGTGGAAGTTAGATATTTGACGATACTTGGAACTAAGTTCTCTCTGCAGAGTAGGGACTATATTCTCGGCTAGGCAGTAGCTTGATCTTAATGTCCTTGTAGAGCAGTACCGCATGCAAAACACACTTCCTAGGAAGGTACCAGCACTCTAGGAAACTGACACCACAAACTGCTTTCATAGAGCTTGCTGCCTGTCTTTTGTTGATAATAACTTCTCATTGTTGTGATCCTGGCTCGAATTCAAAGCAGTGATCTAGAAATAAAAGACTGTTTCCTCTTATCAGACCCAGGAGTCATTCAGCCTCCATCTCAGAGATGATGATGTTTAACAGCAATCATTTAATTTTGTAGATTTCTATAAACAACTTTAATGATGTCATTAGAATTCTCAAGGCTAAAAGGTAGTACTCCCATTTCAAATTGTCACATTAAATACGCATGGCCTATTCCAACTAATTGAATTAATTTTCTGTTTCAGGAGAAAACAAAAAGAAAAGATCTGAGACATGAGATTACTTATGCTGCTACTATTTTTAGTTTGGATTTCAAAATCAAAGGAACCTCCCAATTATTCTGACCGGATTTTCTCTTCTCCCTTGACAAATAGCAAATTTGATTAAAATTTTTTCTTCTGTCATGTCAAGCCCCAAGCTTTTAGTAAGTTTAAGCTAGGTTCACAGCATATTTTTAACTGGGAAATGTTTTTTGAAGAGTAGAGTGTAGAAACTGTTAGAGGTGGATAGTAAGGGTAGTAAATTCCACTTGTAATGTTTTGGTCTCACAGCTGGAGCAAAAGAAAGATGGATTTCATTTCTCCTGTTCCACTGGTTTGGGGACATTAGGGAGGGAGAGACAGATTTGAATGTTATTGTAATGAATTTATGAAGAGATGAAGGCAAGCATGCTTCATTCATGTTTTTGATAGATGCCCAAAAAGGACAGTCTAACTCCCTTTAAAATCAATAGGTATGCTTCTCTTATGTGAACTGCTCCTGGTGCTGGACAAGATTATTGCTAATGTCCTGTACAGTCAGAACCTTAGCGGTCCAGCAAAACGGAAATTTGAATGTGCATCTACATTATATTGCTGCTCAGAAGATGTAAAGAGGTGTGATGGTGGCACACCGCTGGTGCCTATGTTTAACCTCCATGAATATCAGAGATGACTTAGAGCTCACAGCAGTCCTGTGCTGAAATAAAATGAAATAGATTGTCTCTTGTTCATCACACCAGTGAGCTCACTGCATCCTCTCTGTATGCTAACATCTTAATAATTTTTGTTTATTGACTAGTATTATTCTTGAAACTCATTGTGCTGCTTGTATCATGAGGTTGAATTATTCATCAAGATGTGTAGAGTAAAGCCATGGTATTGCAAATTCACAAAGTTGCTGACTGTTCGTAGTTAATTTCTTAAGATAACCTTCAAATACAGCATTGATTACCTTACAGTTAGGCTGTGAAAAAAGCACTACTTTTGGGGCAAACTTTGAAACTTTGATGCAAACATAGAAATACTTTTTCTATAGAATAGAGGAGTCAAATACATAAAAAAGCAGCAATCCAGGAGTGGATAATTTGAATTTAAAATGAATTTTAATTTTGGTGTGTGCCCTGTATTTCAGGAAAAGAAAATTGCAGGTTTTTTTTTTTTCTTTCCCCAGAGGTTTCCTAAAACATAAATGGTATTGTAGGCTTAGAGTTTTAATATAGGGTCAGCAGATGATTATGGAACTATACTACTAGACCCATGAGCAAAAATAAAATACATATATAAAATAATCAATACTAAATTGCATTGAACCTCTTGAGTTCAGTAAATTAATTGTCCTATTAAAATAAATCACGCTTTAATACCTTTAAAGTTACTAATTTTACAGCAGTGAACAACATTTGTTGCCAGTCCCACCAGACCAGGATACACATAGCCCTGGTTGGCTGAGAAAAGAAGCATTTGTTTCACATTTTAAAAGACATTACTAGAGAGCATTAGATGAATAGCTTTCATATTGCACTGAAATCTGAAGGTTCAACACAACGTCTGTAGTTCATGAGTTATTTCCACTGGAGTTATGATCTGATGTAGCTAAATCAATGCTAGGTTGGATAACCCCACCAAGCCACAATCAGATCTTATCATCGCATTACAGGTGTATCCCAGATTTGCTTCCTTTCTTCACCACACTACTCAGCATTACTACTTGCAATGCCATCCTCTTTCAGTCTTTAGACTGTAACTGGCAAGACTCGATCTGCTGTAATACCTTTCCAGGAAGAACCATATGTGGATCTGGTTCTGGCCAAGACTGAAAACTGATGGTGCTAAACTTTCTGATGCTGTGTTCAAAAATTAAAAAGCTGACACACTGATCATTGCTTACTGTTTCTGACAGTCTTATCACTGTCAGGCAACTAGAGTTGCCTCCGTCAGTTGACCTGGGTTGTTTACTCAGTTTCCTGTGTTGACTTAGGTTATATGTCTTTTGGGCCAGACATTGTCATTCTGTATATAGCTAGCTGAGCTCCAATCCACAGTTTCATACCAATACATGTAATCAGTATAATTACAGCAGTTTAAACTGATCCTCAAAAATGGGAAATATAGGTCCTGAGCCACCTGATCTGACTTTGAATTTAGCCCTGCTGTAAGCTGGGAGTTGGATCAGGTGACTCCAGTGGCCCCTTCCAATTTAAATTATGCTATGATTCTATCATCTGGAGTGTTCTTGTCTCAATTTTATATTTACTTGCCCATAACTATACTTATTCCCATAAATTAAATTCATTGCTGATAATAGCCAAGTTTATTCATATCACAACACTATGGTGGCTGAAAAGTGTTGCTAAATGTACATTACATCTCCATTAAATATTAACTGTGCTGTTACCTTGGTAGAAACTTAAAGTTGTAGGAAAAGTATCTTTACCTTCCAGTAAAAAAAACCCAACCAAACAACCAAAAAGGTTTATTTCTCTGTAGATCTTAGTAACAATAAAGCCATATCTGAAATTTGGAGAACTAATTAAGATCTCACTCTTGTCACAGGACATCATAAATAGAGTCTAAATACCACTGTTCTTCAATTTTCTTTTGTACTGAATGGAGACATTTTACTTTTTCACTAACAGCACTTGACATTAGCAACAGAGGTTGGTGAACATTACAGAATCCGCCAGTCATATTTGCCTGAATTTCTGGATGTATTCACTTCTGCTATGTTTGTGTATCACCTTTCACACATGGTTTCTATGAGCACTCATAGTACTGTGCATAACGTATGAGACCTCTTGAAGACACCACAATGAAATCACTGCCAGCAGTACTTAAAGTACTTAACTTCTTTTAACCAACATGATGGTTTAAAAAGAGTCACTATCACAGTCATGTATCATTATGGTTTTAGATATCTTAAATTAATCTTAAATTTTAGATATTCTCAGTAGAAAATGTTGCATAATTCTCACATAGGTAAAAGAAATGATGTCATGTGCTTCCATGTGTTCAAAGACAGGCAGTAAAACTTCAACTTTTCAAAGATTAACCATCTGTAAATATTCTCCAAATAAACTGAATATTTTGTTTGTTTAACATATTCAAAGATATTCAAAGATATGAGAATTCATGTCTATTTTGAAAAACTGAGGAAAAACTAAGACAAAACATTTGTTACAAGTTAGTTTGTCAGCTTATAATCGAAACCAGAAGCAATTGCTAAACTGGTAAGATTTTTCACCGTGTACAGAGATTGCTTCTTTCTATTATTTGGCAAAAGTTATTTGAGTAATTTTGTAATTGATTTCATTTACCCATTTCTCTTTCATTAATACAGTGTTCTAGTTGAGATCCCAAATTGACAAAGCAGCAGAAAGATTGTCACACTTGTGTGGAGCCTCTGTGAAAGTCATATGCCCAGTTGTTCCACAGTGACACAGTTGGAGAACAAAATCCTGAGCTGCCAAGTCAGTGCTAAAGCTACAGTCTCTTAGGTATATCCTCCGGGGAAACTCACTGCCCACAGAATGCAGGAAAGAACCATCAGTTTCACAAACCTAGGATTATTCTTAACTTAGTAAAAAAACCCCTCATCTTAGTAGTTTGTTTCTAGCAAATGCTGCAAAAGATGAACCTGTGTTTCCATTAAGAAAATATACAATTTTATTCTATATATATATATGCTCTTGGAAATTTAGTGATTCCATGCATTTCTTGGGGTGCCACAAAGGTGTCAAGACAATAGCAGTAAAACTCTGTAGGAGATTTGGATTTTTGCCAAGATGCTGGAAAGACTTCCCAGGTTCACAGTAACTTGTGGACAAATCACACTAATACATTGCGTCCTTGAGACTTCACATATGGACTAGTAATGTGATTTGAAATGCTTACAACCTAAAAGTAGGATTTTAATTTCTTAGGTAACTGCTCCGTGTTTGTTTGGATTGTCTTTACCTTTACTTGCTATTCATATAGATGATTTTAGTTAGATGTAAGCAAGAAAAGAGCCTGGCTTTATAAAACAGAAGTGTAGTAAAGTAAAGCTTTTATAGTGGATGTAGAAAAGGTGTGATTTACCTTTGACATAGCATTTGTTTTTTACTAGTTGAGGAGTTGGGTCACCAATCTTGTGAAGTGTCAGATTGAAGGCAATATTTTCATTGCCTTGTGGTACAACAGCTCAGCTACAGAAGAAAGAGAGAAAACAGCTATTTGTGGCAGAGATCTGGTGAAAGACTAGCTGGTTTGCTACTAGAGAATTTGGACAGGGTTAAGTAACATAGTGGTTAAATGTTATTGAAATGTAAATATAAATGGAATATGTGAATAAATTAAAATGAAGATGAAGCTTGTTAATGAATTGGTTCCTGGACCTAGATCCAAGATGCAAGCAGTGCTTGCCATTCATCCTGTGCTGGAGTTCTATCACTGTTTCATAAAATGACTTATTTTCATTGCTGAAATAGAATAAATTCAGATCCTGCTTGGTTATGTGCAAGCACTTTTCCCCTGCAGTAATTTTAACAGCTTTTTGGGCAAAACCTGATGAACCATATGAATTTAAAAACAAACAACTAAAAAAATAAATCTCCATTAAACCATCCCATCATAAAAAAAACAATGCATTTCCCGTATAAGGAATGCTCTCTTTATTTTAATGTATTAGAAATAAAAAGTTATTACCCTTAGTTTTGGAATCAGTTTTTAACATCACTTTTCTATCAGTGTTGCTTTGTTAAAAAGATAAAGTGGCAGGGATACTATTTAAAGTGTCTTCCATATAGAAAATCAGTATTTCAGCACTACATTTCAGATAGGGATATAAGTTTTAAACAGCAATCATATTTCAATTTAGCATACTTTTCTCATGGAAATATTTTTGGCAGCAATTTCTCATGTTTGTACAGCTATACCCCAGAAATTACCTACTCTGGATAGATTGGTAGACATCATACTTAACTCCTACCATCAGAAAAAGTTGAGATTTTAATGCTCCAATAATCCATGTTTCAAATGATTTACATAACCAAAGGATTGCTTTCTGCTGCCAATAAGCAGAGCAGCCAGGCATCTAACTCTAAAGAAGAAAAAGCACCTGGACTTTTTGAAGGATATTTTTTTTTTTTTTTAAAGTAAGAAATTTTAAAGTACCTATGAGAAGAACATGGTACGTAATAGGATTTATCTTTACCACTAGCTAGGCATAGGGAGTGCTTTACGGGTCAGTAAATAATAAAGGAATTTGCATCCAGATAGGAACATAGAGCACAGAAAAGAATCACAGTGTTGGTTCCAGGCCATGGTACCAGGGAAAAGCACCAAATCCTCCAGGTAGATCAATAAAAACCAGCAAGTATAACTGATGATCCCAAAGGTTCATTGAAAGACATTTGAAACTGGAAGCTGAAGTGGAGTTGAGGCTTCCATTCTCCAGTTCAGGGAAGGATAAAGCAACAATGGTAACAGCCAGTCACTGACTTGTCATATGATGGGAGATGATGCACCAGTGCTTTGACATCGTCAGCTAATAGGCATTGTCATCTTGCACGTCATTGTGAAGACTGAGACAAAGCACTAAGAACACTCAGTATGTTTCAATGGGGAATTGTCCTGAACTTTATAAAGACCTGGATGGACAGAAAGGAGGAATGATGGAAAAATAAAGAAGTTATGGATAAGAATCAAGTTAAAGATTCCTCCATAACCAAATTAAATAGAAGACTGATAACAAAAGACTCTACAGAGAAGAAAGAATCAACCAAAGACTGTATGTAGAGAGTGATTTCAAAGAAGAGGAGTTATATAGCAGCAGCAAATGGCCATACAGATATGATGTCATATAAGAGATGAGCAGGACATCGGTACCCAGACAGTTAAGCAAATCCTGCAGAACTTCTCTGATGATTTTTCTTCATTGTAAGAACTACCTGTTCTTTCTCTTTGTTTTCTTTCTTTTAAACAGTTATTTATCCAAACAATGACCTTCCATTTTATTCCATGCCTGTTTAGTTTCCTTAAAAGTCTGTAGGTGAGAAGCTTTGTCAGAAGGCTTTCAGAAATCCAGTTTGACTCATTTATCCACCTGTTTGTTTACCAATTCAAAGAACAGCAGTGATTCTGTCTAGTTCTGCCTTTTTTTTAAAAAAAAGCTATATTGACTTTTCTTAACTAGATCATGTTTACCAGTGCTCACCAATTCTCTTCTTTATTAAAGTTCCTGCTACTTGGTCCTTAGAGACATCAGGTTTACAGATCTGTACTTCCCAGAGTGACACTGAAAGCCTCTTTAAAAGATAATGTCAGACTAAGACAATTTCAAGCAAGAGACACTATGCCAACCTTTATAGTTCTACAGTTGCTTCCATTCATTTTTTATAACTCTTGGATAAATGCCATCTGGCTCCAGTGATTTATTATTGTTCATTTTGTGAGTTTGTTTCTTACCCTCTTCTACACTCTTTTCAATTTTCAGCAAATGATCTGATCATTCCCTCAGAAAAAAGGGATCAAGCATGGGAATTTTCCTAGATTCCTCCATGGTGAATACAGAGAACTGATTTAGTATCTGTGCAAGGTCCTGATCTTTTCTGAGCCTCCTTTTTCTATGTTGATCTCCAATTAGCCCAAAATACTTGCTGCTAACTTTTCTGCTCCTAATATACTGTGAGAAAAGTTACTAGCTTTTATTCCTTCTGTTAATTGTTCTTCAAAGACTTACTGTGATTTTGTATAAAGAGGCTATACCCTCAGCAACTTTTAGTTATAAGATAAATAACTTAGGAAGCATTTTAAGCTGGAAAATGTAAATGAAGAACATCTAAAACTCGATTGCTCAGAATCATTAGAAGGGAAAAAACTAAAATGTAGTTTTCTGTAAAGGAGGTATTCATAAGTTATATACCGTTATTTAAATAATATAGCACACTGTGGACCCTCACAATTCACAGCACCTATAAAAAAATAATCCAATGGAAAGCCTTTCATTAAACCAATACGTAGATCATGATTGTGTCTTAGACATCACTGGTGTATTAATAAGGGAGGCATAGGAAAGAAGAGGTGGACAAAAGACATTAATCACAAGAAAAGCAAAATAAAAGTAGTGATTTGCTAAAAATATAAATATATTTAAAAAATCCCAAACTATGCTAAGAAATGGCTGTGGGAAAAAGAAGAGGAAAATTAGTTGTTTCTCTGACATAAATTTACAGTTCTCAGCACATGGGGAGCAAATTCATTTATCATTGCAAAAAAAAAAAAATGTTCATGCAGCTAAAAAATTGATTTTTATCCATTATTATTATACAGATCTCCAAAGTCTGATTGTGTTTTAGACACCTCATAGAGTTGTAAAAAATATTCAAATCCTACCATTTCAAGTAATTTAAATCAGCCTGGGAATTTGCCTTCTTTAAATGCCAGACCTGCATAAAGACCTTAAAATAGGTGAAGGGGAAGGGAAGAAATAGAAATGAAATAATTAGAGTATAATGAATGTGAGTGGAAAAATTAATTCTGTACATGAGGAAAAAAAGTACTTGACATCATTTTATAAAGCCCACCAATATAAAATTGCTAGTGTATTACAGATGTTTGGAAAAAAGTGGAAGTCTGCAAAAAGACTGGGACATTCTCTTTGTTAAACCCTTTTATCAAACACAGGCAAACATGTTTATCACCCCAACCAGCTGCTCACTTAACCGCAATACAGTTTCAGTAGCTCTGGTATCATGGTAGTGCTAGGGGTGTTTTAACAGTAGTTGCAAGTAATAATTCCTTACCCTTACGTATTGCATCAATGGACTTTCAAGGGCTTTCTAAAAGGAGGTCAAGACTGTTAATTCTATGGTAAAGAATAGAAAAGGAATATGCCGGTTTTGGTGAAAAACGAACAATTTTGAAGTTGTAAAATCACAAAGACAGTCACTGACATTATTAAACCAATTTTTGTCCTTAAGCTTTCAGATTTCCATTTTATTTCTAATTAAATGTAAACAAAACATACACACACACATACGTGCACACACGCGCACACAAACACACACTCTCTTTCTTTTTTAATTATTTAATAAACCATGATGATTTCCGTCATGGGGATGCAAATCAGCTAGAGGTATGAGGTGGACCTGCCTAAACCTTGTGCTAGTAGTGGGAGCAAGGTCTCTCTATAAGACCAAGAAAGCTTTAAATCCAGGTCAGATTTTATTAGACTATAAAACAGAATAGTTAACTTTTAAAATACAGAAAACTTAAAATGACTGAGTAAATCAGGACAGAAAAGCAGGTCTGATAAATCAGTCCCCTCCTACTGCTGTACCCTTAGAGGATGTGCCCTTGCTCTTGTGCTTGGTTTCAGTTAACGCAGTGTCTTCCTGGAAGGGAACAGATTCTGTGCGGTCCTCTTTGGTCCGCAGGGAGATGCTCCTCATCTCAGGGATGTGACTGCACCCATTCCTCCTCTTCTCTTCCACTGGTGCTTCTCAGTCCCTGCTCCTCAAGGAAGTCTCCCCTTTAGACTGTCTTACTCCGTACTGTCCACCTTGTCTTCTGGAGAACCCCTGGTTACTCCCAGGGGAACAAGCAGTCTTCCCCTCCTTCCTTCAGAGGTTTTCCTGACCCAGTCCTTCTTTTCTTAGACGAACATGACATGTTTCATACTGAAGTTCAAACAAAGAAATAAAACACATGCCATCCATTCTTACTTTAAATAGCATTTAGATAATAGGAAAGTTTATCTAATAAAAAAGGCACTCTCAGTCACAGCAAGAATACATCGGATAGTTATTTGGTATTTGTGAATGATTTGATACATTTCATAAGAACTGCTTTCCCCCTCCCCCCCCCCGCAATGTGATTCGTATGGGATTTTGTTTGAATTACTGAGACATTCCCTTCACGGTGTTCCTATAATCTTTTATTTTAACTTTTTAGTTAAATTACTTGCTGGCTTTCAGCTTTCCGCAGCTGAGTTTGATATATATATAGCTAGATAAATATATAGAGACCTACAGAGGTAGATACATAGCTTCTTCCGTTAAGATTTTACCGTTTAAAGAAAACTGGTAATATGAAATCTTGCAAACCACCAGCACTGCAGATAAGGAGAAGACAGAAATACACAATATTAAATATTTGTACCCAGAGGTGGAACAGGCTACTACTTCAGCACATCATGATTATAGCCTTGATCCTTGCAGGCACACTAACTTTGGCGTTAACATGAAAATATTTGTACCAAGAGAAGAATACCAGAAATTTGTCTGTTGGTTAATTGACTCTGTATAGAATTCATTATTCATCACTATCCTGCAGAGCCAAAGCCAGATTATAGCACAATATCAGCATGGTTGCAGTTAGGCCAAACATGATTTTCCTTTAAAAGTGGAGTCCTGTAGGTGCTCTCAAGTCACACGTACACTACAGTTTTACTTTAACAGTTTTAGCCAGAGAACGAGCACTGATAAAAAGGAGGGCAGGCAAAAGCTGTAAATCAATGTACAGTTTCCTGAAGACTCACTGAGGGTGATTAAAGCAGTGCTTACAGCTAGGCTGTTTTGTCAAGAGATTCCTGATACATAGCCATAACAAGTGTGAGTTATTTTCTATTATTTAGGTGTGTATGTATTTTTGATAAGGAGCTGAGGGATACAGCAGGCTGGTGGAGCGATGGTGGGGGGAAATCCAGTGACACTAGATGTCTGAGGAGTGCAATCAGGGAATAAAGATTGAGTGCATCATATCAGATTTAAAAGAAGAGAACATAAGTATTAAGTAGAGTGGGGGAGCAGCTGGTCCTTCTCCCTTCCTTGTATGGAACAGCAAGGATCTGTTATGGGGCTTTGTACCTTAAAAGATGTGCTGTGTAAGAAAGATCTGAACCTTTCCTTCTGCCTTTCCATGTATAAATTAGAATACTAACTCTGTGCGAGGGGCATTGTGTATATCCGTGAGGGGGCCATCTGTAGGTCTCACATTCAAACAGTATTCATTGCACGGTCTGGTTCAGCTGGGAATATCTCATTGAGAGGTATTGGCCGCATCACACCTTTCTAACGCTCCTGTGCTACAGAGGAATAGGCCCAGGTTTGTGGTAGGGACTTCGCACCTGCTCTCTTACCCTTTCCAGCTGGTACAGGCAACATTATTCACTGAAATGAATACAAACATGTGCACCATAGAGCAAAGCACAAGAATTGTGACCCTCTTAGAACTTCCTTAAGCCTGCTTCAAGCTCAACCCTTCTCCCTCATACTAGACCGCTTCTAGAAACTACTCAGCTGAGTTCAGCAGCAAGAGTCACAGGTTCATTTCACAAGTGGGAGAGAAGAAAGTGGTATCGGCAGAGACCTCAGAGTCCGCTCCTCCCACAGACGGCTGTCACCTTGAGGCATGCAATTCGAAAAGCTCCACAGGACAGCTAATCCACAGGCTTGCCCATGCACATCAAACATCGGTGGACCCATAGGTCCACAGGCACATGGCAATTATTGTTGGGAGAGAGTCAGGAGCAATCTTAGGCATCTCTGGACCCTGCAATAGTGACTGCTACTTACTCCTAAGAAACAGACTCCCTTAACACTCCCAAAAGGAGGTTTCACAGGGCTTGACCTGTGGAGAAAATTCCCTGCCGTTCCCTGCCCATTGCTGAATGGATTAGTCTTGAGCATGCAGGAGATGCGAGATCAGAGATTATAATGTTACATTGTGCCACCTTACAGCATACCTCTAGTTCTCATAATTACGTGTGTTTTGGAGGGAAGCAGAGCAATGCTTTCTTATCTCTCACCAACAACCAGAGGAACCCTTACATAAGATAAATACCAATATAAATACAGTGTAAAAATTCACAATTCCATTCCCTTTTTTGATCTTGTTGGAGATGCTAACAAATCAGATACTCAGGGATTCAAACCACATGTTTAATTTTTTGTCTCCAGTAGTTCTCTTTTATCAAACAATGCTTATTTCCTCAGTTTTCAGAGGTGTGTACACAGTCCTTGTTCCTCTTCTATCGTGTACAAGGAGCCACTGGGTATCCTTCAGTCTGCTGTTGATGTGTTTGGACGTTTACTTATGAATCCACAGCTCCTGGTAGAACAGTTTTAGAAAGCATACACTAACATTTCCAGGACATCTTTAACTATTTCAAGTGGGCTTTTGGATTCTTTCTGTGTTCTTCTAAATCCAATTTATAAACTGTCTGGGTTCTTTTTTAAATTTTTTTTTCCCAGCTGAGGCAAACATCCCTTCGTCAAATAATATCTCAATAGTGCTAATTATTTTTGGCTTCTTACAATATTATCCGACACTGTATATTTCTTACTAATGGAAAATATTGTAGCCCTCATTAGTCAAGATTACACTTCATTTTAATAGTTTTAGAGACTGAGAAACAGATATGGGATTGTTTGGATACATTTCCACCTCTAAAGAAAAAAAAGTTTGCAGAGATATGCATATCAGAAGGGGCTTGGAGGATAGCTAGACACCCAGATTCTTGTTTTGTTCCTTGGCATATTTAAATAGGCTTAGGTTTTCATATGAAAGTACTGAGAAATATAGAAGTAGCTGGCAAAGGGAAAGCAAACTTAAAACTAGGATGACATGTTCTTATGAGACACTATATGGCTTAAGCCATGTAAGCCTATGTAACTTACTACCTATGTATTAGGTAATGCCTAATCTTGTATAAATACATGTAGATGGAAATTTCCTTGAAATTGACATTGATACAAAATATTGCCTAATGATGGAGCAACTGTAAGACACTAAACATAGAAGACTCACATCAAATATGTTTGAAAATAAGTATCAGAGATGTGGGTCCAAGTCTCAAAATATCAATCAAATTCCAGGATATACCAGCAAACAGTATCAAGAAAGGCATCAGTGGAGCTTGAATACTTACACATTAAAAGGCTTAATGCTGTAGATAACGCAGGAGGAAAAAGACATGCTTATTCCACCCATTGTTTTAAGAGATAGTCAAACTCTTGCACTTTCCTTATTCATCCGACTTTTCAACAGTTTTATGGGTAAAATGCTGAGTTATGTATTACTTTTTACTTTGAATTTTATTTTCTGGTGTAAAGATTTTCTTGAATTTTCTATTGATTTGCAGCATCATTATGAGCCTTGCTCTTATACTCTCACTTGAAAGCAGAAGATAGTAGAAATATAATTATGTGCATTTTGAATGTTATCTCTGTTTTGTCACACAGGAGCAAGCACTCGATACAACTATGTGGGATGTAACCCCAGGCAACATATCTGAAAATGTCAGATGAATACATCAGTGTTTCACAGCAATCTCCTGCTGTGAAGGTTTCTTCATGTTTCATTTAAACAGAGAGTTTTGTTGTCATATAAAATACTAGGAACATTCAGAGGTTGAGTTCTGCTTTGAAGAGAGAATCTTTCCAAAGATTTGGGAAGAATTTTTATTGAAGAGCACACAAAAATCAGGTGACTTGGTACAGACAGATGTATGTATGTGTATTTAATGTAAACCACACCATACTTTTGAGCCTGATAAGCTGTTTTGATAGAAGCCATAGTAGAAGCTTTCACTTACCGTATCTTCCAGCCATAATGACACAGATGCAACTCAACTGACTGGGTGTCCAAGTGCTGCTTTAAAGTGGTTTTGTATGCAAATACATTGCAATATGTTGCTTATTAAACTACAGCTGAGAGAAAAATGGGAAAAGCCCTCACTTAACAAAGCAGGTAAATTCATGCTCACCTTAAAAAATCCTTCCCATTCTCTCCCCCATCCCATTGGGGGATAAGAACATTAAGGGCTGCCATTTGCCCCTTCTGCTACGCAATTTTCAAATCCTGTAGGAAGCCAAAGATTAATTATTGTTGTTTAAACAGAGGAAATGTGATTTCTTAGTTTCTAAATTATGTAAAACACACTAAGGTTTGGAGTGAGGTCCAGCTACATTGGCCAATCCGTGATTTCATATAGAAAGCTTTTAATGTTGACCCTTTCTTATTAAAACAGAACCCACGAGGCGGTGTGCACATCTTCTTGAAACAGAGCAAAGATCGCTACAATTTATGCAGCAAAATGAAATCATCAGTCAATCATTGTTGTAATTGTTTTATGTTCCATAATGTCTTACTCCTTGACTAGTGCCAAACGAACACTAATGAGATGTATCTAAAACAAACTAGGAGGAGGGGCAAAAGACAGGGGGAATAATGAAAGGAAATTCAAAAGGCTGGTTTTAGGTTTTAGAACTCATTGGTTTTCTTAGGTACCTTTCAAGCCTAAATGCAAAATAAAACTCATTGCTTATCAGCTATTCACTGGGAACTAAATGAGCATAAGAATTATTGATGCGAAGTCACCCAGTTCATATGTAGTTGAATTAGCATGTTTCTGGGCATTCGTTTCTATGAGGAGCGAGCCATTCTGATAAATCTTTCACAAATAATGTACCTTGCTAGCACAGATCATTGCCACATTAGTTGCTTTTGTTAGCAGAGCTGACTGAAAAAAACAAGGCTTTTGATCCGTAAGAAATTGGCTTTTTTTTTATTACGCAGGACGTGGAAATTCCTCTCTACACAGTGAAACTGATATCTGTTAGGAAGCCCTGGAGTTTCCACACCGGGTAGGATTCAACATTAAAATAAACAAAAAGTGGGGTTTGCTTGCAAGGTAACGTCCATAGTTTTAGATGAATTTACCTGGCACACCAGCACACATTTTCCACCAATGCACTGGATCATCACAACGGAACCCATAAGGTCTCTATCCTGGATACACAGAAATTTTGTTAAAGCCGAGAAATTTTAAACAAAACATTTCAAGACTCAAAATATATAAATTTTACAAACAAATTTTGGCATAATCTGAAAGATCTTATCTGATCCTAATTGCAAATATTTGCAAAATACCCTTCAATCTCTGACCCTCAAATGTTTATTCCCGCTGCACAAGACGTCTTCTTCTCTATTAAGCTTTTTTACTTGGACTGCTTGTTGCATGGGTCTGAGAAGCCACCCTCTTTCTTTATACAGAGTCAGCAGAACTGAGAAGAGGTAAGAAAGGCAGCCAACATCCTAAATAGTGACATCAATTCACTGTCTGTGAGATCCAAATTGTTTGGATCATACTTGCCTCTAGCAGACATTTTCTGCCACTTGGTTTCTGACCACTTTCAGGAGAAGGCGATCTAGGACTTTTACAGGAAATAAACTTTATGGAGGAGTAATGAATGGATTGATAGTGGTGCTGCTTTAGTTATAGTCAGGTACAAGGAAGAAATCTCCCGAAAGATAGTGGTAAATGGTTTCAAAAGCCTAAAAGGACAAGCAGATTGCTTATCAGGCAATATGGACTGAACAAGGGGAGGGAGAAATTGTAAAGGCAAGGCAGCAGAAAGCTATGGTAGATTGAGAAGCCCACAAGTCAGGGAGTAATAGTGTGAACTGCATTTGAAATGCAAGGGAAAACCATTGATGTGGAAAGATGTGAAGAGAAACTGGCCATGATGGCAGCAATTAGATAATATTTTTCAGTAGAGTTTGTCAAATGGGCACAATTTAATGGTGTACTTTTCTGCTGTGGATACTGTCCTGGTTTCGGCTGGGATAGGGTTAAATTTCTTCCTAGTGCTGTGTTTTGGATTTAGTATGAGGAGAATGCTGATAACACACTGATGTTTTCAGTTGTTGCTAAGTGCCCTCCTAGTCCAAGGACAGCTCCCATGCCTACTGACTGAGCTAGGTACACAAGATGGGAGGGAACATAATCAGGACAGCCAGCCCAGCTGGCTAATGGGGTATTCCATACCATGTGACGTCATGCTCAGTATATGAATGGTAAGCGTGATCCAGGAAGTACCGATTGCTACCTGGTTATCCGTCAGCGCAGGTGGTGAGCCACTTGGTTATCGGTCAGCCACTGGGGGGTGGGGGGAGTGAGTGAGCGGCTGCATGGTATTTGGCTGCCTGCCAGATTAAACCACAACAGGAGGCAATTTGATGCTTGCTGCACTAGATGGTGTCTGTTTGTGTTTTACTAGGTGTGGATATTCTGCTGGAATTGCCCATTTGATTTGTCATGGCTGATTTGCATTTGATTTTATGAGCCCTTCTCAAGGTGGGGTCCTTGCACCTTCCCTGAGTATTCAGGGCTGAGCAATGTTCATGTAGTGCAGGATGGGATGAACAATGGATGTGAAGGGACTCAACAGAGACAACTCCTGTGAAGCACAGGGAGCAGTTAGGCAGCTACGACTTGGAAGGAAGGGCCTGAAAAACTATTCATAGGGACCTGTTAGATCTGTCCAGTTTTTCAGAACTCAGGAAGCTTCAGGAAATTACTGGACTTAGGGCAGGCCTGAAGGACCATGCAAGGACAGTTTAGACAGGCAGGAGTCTTAGAATTTTGTTGTTCTGGTCTGGGTTGTTATAAAACCTCATTTTAGCATCTAAAGCTAGGTTGGATCCAAGAACACTAGCAAAATTCCCTCAGATGTCTGTGTGACCTGAGGTTCTTTGATGGGGAAGAGGAAAAGGAAATCAGCAATACAGAGCCAAGGACAAGTGATACCAAATAGCAAGTGATTCATGATTTTGCTATGTAAAATACCTAGGTAAAGTCCAAAGCTGTTGTGAGTTGCACACAGCAAGAGGGTATCAGCCTCTTACTGTTCATGGCTGTTGCGAATGGTATCTGCAACAGTTTAGGTTCTACTTCAGCAAAATCTAAAAATAAATAGAGAGAAAAATGATCAAAATGTCAAGATGTTGAAGAAACAGCCTGTGGGGAATTATTAAGTAAGTGAAAAGATGCAGTTCTGCTATGGGGGAGATACTAAATCCATCACAAAACTTTTGCGGAAGATTGACATTATGGAGTGAAAAGGTTAAGTGATGGTATTCCATGAAAATGCAATACAGGGGTGATGATATGATAGCTTAAATTCCCACCAAACATTAAGGACTGGCAAGATGCAAACTGGCTATGGACCCCCCACACTTCTCGCTGACTGTAAATATAAACATCAGGAAAATTTTTTCCCACAGGAGAGTCCTGTGTTTGCAGGAAATTGAGCAATATTTTTAAAAGGCTTTTCCACCCTCCCTTGTGGATTAGAGAGCAAGCATATTCTACCTACAGAGTTATTTTAAAATTAGAGTAAGAATATATGAATAACTCAAGAATACAAGGCCTTTGTCAATTCAGCCACTTTTACATCTCAGTTTCAACATCATTGACATCAGTGTAACAGAGAGCAAGCAGCAATCAAATTGCACCCTTTGAAAGGAAGCAGTTGTGCTTCTCAACAGAACTCTGTTGAACAACAGAGAGTTTGCTGGTAAACGCTGTTGTAAATATATAATTGAATTGCTTTCAGTGGTTGCTGCAAAAGCGATCTATGCCTCCAGCTCATGGAATAAAATGTTATTGCAAAATAGTTTAATAAAATACGTTGCTTCACTGTGATACTTCTAACTTTTGTGTGTTCTACTGGGATTATTTTTAAAGAATGAAACTTCTTTACATTTATTAGCTTTCCAGAAAAGTAGCAACAGTAATTACAAAATACTTCTTAAGTTTGCATATTGTTCTGATTATATGTGGTGAACGTGGAGAATTCCTTTGTTTCCTCAGGCTTTCCTTCTCTTTTTGTATCCTAAATAAAGACCCAGGGTAAAATAGCTACAGCTGAGCATAGTTAAATATTTCATATTTGGTTATGGAGAACTTCCCAAAGTGTTCATTTTCTGAAAATTTTTTGTGCAATGTTTTTGTTCTGTATAGAAGCATTAGTATTAGACTTGCTGTTTGTCTGCTTTGGAAATAAGGCTAAATCTTGAAATTCTTTATGATTTTTCTCTAGATGGATGAGAAGAGATAAATCATACCTGGGGGGTTAAAATGTAACAAGGAAAGATTAATACATTAGGTCCTTTTAAAGGAATCTAAGTATTTGGCCTTTTCATATATTTAATCATATGTTTTATTGACTAAACTGTATGTAATCCTGTAATATTCTATCTGAAAACGTTTTTATGTATCGTATGTTTCTGCTAGAAACTTAAACCATTCACCTTGTACAATGTCTAATAACATTTTATTCTATTTTACTCAAGAGATCAGTAACAACATCTGATATCTGGCTAAGACGACCCAGTTTTTGAGTAGTTTCAAATAATTATTGTAATAAATCTTGGTATATGTGAAATTTGAAACACCATGAGGATACTCCAGGACAGTCTTTTATTGTGTGCCAGAAAGTATTCACTGGTTACAGAAACTTCTGAAATTATTTAAACCTTTATCAGAAATGTTATGCACTATTTTGGGAATTGTATTAATTTGAAAGAGTAATTGTATTGGTATGTTGTATTTACACTATCCTTTTCACTGCCATGAAGTTCTTCCACAGAGCAACTGCTCTTGTATATGTTAATTTACTAGAAGTGGTATTAGGTGCCCTGATTAACTTTGACTTAATGTAATCCAATAGCTGTCAGTGCTTATATTGTACTGCTAAAAATGGCCCTCAGATCTAAATTCTTGGTACCATCAATCTGCAATCCAAACTCCCTGGCACATGAAGTTGGTGGGGCAAAGTCTGGAGGCCAATACACAGGACAGTTGCAATGGGGCACATAATAAAGTGAATAATTTTGAGGGTCAGATTTAAAGAATCCATGTGAAATTCAGTAGCACAATGACCAACCTGTTTATTTAGCACAGCACAACGAAGAATGGGTAAACTCTTTTGTACTAAATAGATAGACTCCCCAGTTATTAAAAGTATTGAATAATGGATATAAAGTACTAGGAGCAAATGTAGTTTGGAAATTAGTAGGTTATTTTGAGATAATCTTATTATTTTTATGAAGAGGCATTTTTAATGTAGTTGCCTGTAACAAGAAAAGAAGCAACCCAGGAGGCCTCTTCCTGGCTATATTTATTTCTGAAAGAACCAAGCATTATGTACTTTAGAGACAAAAGAACCACATTTCTTCTTCTGTAAATATTGCTATCAAGCATTCTATAACACGCTGTTTAAAATCTTCCAAATATTTCTTCTATGTGTACCAAGCAAAACTCCTGTCCATCAGCCTACTTTCCCCCTGATCTCTGAACTCCAATATCTCTATATAACATATATTTGATCTCCAGAGAACAATCATGAGCAGACTGACCACTGGTAAAGAAAAATGTAAAAAAGTTCTTTTGAGGCCTCTTTTCCAGCAATATACACTCACATGTGAAAAGTTCCACTCAACTGTGCCACAAATCAAAATTTTACAACAAACAGAGGAGGGTCAATAATATATAACTGCAGGGAAAAAGACAAATGTTTCAATCAGAAATACTTGCTTTTCCTCAGAGAAAATGTAATTTTGCCTTGGATCAGTCCATGGCCTCTACAGACGTGCAAATGCATGGAGTAAATGACTACTAAAAATAAAAAGTTTTTTCTGTCCCTTTATGGCTTGTGTGTGAGACAGGGAGAAAAAGAGATTGTAAGCTTATGCAGGGCTGCTGTCATGTTGTTCAAAGGGAATTGCAATTATCTTGATTTGGCAGGGCTGGATCAAGAAGATTACTCCTGATATCACTGAATGAAAATCATCATATATTAATGAATACTAAGACAAGTATGACAAAGATGATAATAATCTAATACATTTTTTATTAGGCTTCTTGTAACACATTAGAAGGAAAAACAAGATAAGTTGACTGAAATTATTTCAGAAAACGACTTAATTCCTGAGATTTCTGCTGTAATGGTAGACATGATAGTCTGAATACTGATCTGAACCATCTGATGCAGAAAGACCTTTCTTACTTTGACTCAGAACAGTGGACTTGAGGTCATGAAATAAAGTCTAATATCTATCCAGTGTTTCTGTGCTTGATAACTACAGCAACCTTCAAGCCAAATTAACTTCTCACAAACTGGAAGCCAAAAGACTCCTAAGTCTGGACCTGATAGAGAAGACACACTGGTGGCATTTTTTAAAAGTTCTTGACATCAACTCTTAGAGCAGAGAAATCAATCCTCCAAAACCAGACTGAATCAAATGTAGTGGCATCAAGATCCACGCTTCTTGAGATGTGGTGGGAATTACAGTCAATTAAATGAATTGTTCAAAAATGAGATGTTCACACAAAATAAAAGAACATTTTTTTCCTCTTCAAAGGAAAATAGGCAAGGTCATTGAACATAACTTTTCTAATGTGGTTGTATGATGTAAAGTTATGGGAATATCTAGCACAAGAGCTAACTTGGACAAAGATTATTGCAACAATAGTTAGGTCAATAGAGTGTTATTTGAGATTGCAAAGGGCACTTAATAGGTTCAAAACTAGTGCAAAATCTTTCTGAAACGAACATGTAGCAAGCATGGGAAAAAAGATAACCGCATGAGATCTAAGTGAAACTCATGCAGGTGTGGATTTGGTACATCATTTTCACACTGTAAATTGGTAACTCTCTTAACGTCCCGTATTCTTGTTCTATTCATTCATTCTCATCGCTATGCTCAATTCTACTTAGAACAGTCGCTATGGCTCTTAGAATTATGACGTGTGACAGTACCAGTTTTGATAGGTTTAGTAATATGTCAGTTCATTTGCAGTTTCCCTATTACAGTGCTCTGGGTCAGTCCTTCAAAAAGAGAAGTATGTACAGATGTTAATAACTGCACACACAGAGTGAGAAGTTTGTGGCAATACCTACTTCACTCAGAACAAGGTAGAAAGCTTGGGATCTCATAATCATTAGACAATGACCAATAAGGCTGCTTACTAGTGGTTAGGGAAAAGAGTGTTTGAAGATATATATCCTGGCCCAGATAATGCGGGTAGGGTGACATAACTGACGTAACTTTGGCTGTAATGAAAGTAGGAATCCCTGCTACTGTGGGAGCTTCTCTGCGAGCTGGAAGAGGGTTTAGGATGTCATCATTTAGAGTGCAGAGCCCCTGAAGTGTGCCCATGGTTGATGCAACTAGTCGCTGTTTTCATCACCTGGCTTCTTTGACAACATTGCTTGATAACGGAGGAGCGTGGAGAGCCATGTGCTATGTACCTATGTACTGTTATGTTAGCCTGGGGACTGAGTGCACCCTTGGGCCCAAACTCCTCAGTTCTGCACACAGCATGTGGGATGGCAATTAGCAGGAATTACAAGGCGTCAGAACCCAGTGGGGACAGGGCCTCTGCACACTGTCATAATGCCGGTGAAGTCACCGATATTACAACAGTTTGCACTGCCCGAGGAATTGCCCCCGCATGTGAAAGTCATGGCCCATGAACCACTATGGACGAGGTACCTCTACTAGCAACACGCTGTATAAATATTTCTAAGATACTTTCTTACCTAAAGAAATGGAGTTCAACATTCATTCTTCTCTGCTGGTGTTTTAATTGAAAGTGCTTACAAAATCAATTAAAACCTCCTCATGAGGAGCTGTATTTCAAAAAGCAATTAACAGTTTCTGAAGCAATGGTGCAACCATTTTCAGGGCTGTTTATATCTTTTAGGATAACATCTTTATGTATTAGTTTTACAGAAATAATGAGTTTATTGCACTGATGTTGTAATTACATTTTATGCGACTCAGGTATGCTATACCTGTTGACCTTTTTAGTGCCACCAAAGCAGATAATCCTGATGCACCCCAAGAAGAATAGATTCAGCTAAGTATTTTTAAAATGGATAAATCATATTAATACCTCATTAACCTTTACTCTTCCATGCACTCTCATTAAATAAAAAAGCATGTTACCAAGATTACTCAAGGTTAAGCAATAGCTACAAGAGCATAAATGAATGTATGAATCCATAAATTAATTTGAAGTGAGTTAAACAAGAGTTCTTATTGGTTCTCATTGAGAAACATTGTTATTCCCACTGGGAGTTTGTTATCTTCCATTGGTGGTTGTCTATCTTACTGCAGCCTGCTGTAACAGTAATTGCACATGAGACAAGCTTAATAGCATTATCTGTCTCTGGGGTAGATAAATGCTATTATAATTATTTTCATCTCTTATTGGAAATGATAATTTATATATGCATATTCTGTAGGTGAATGAAACTTAAATATGCTGTATATCAAGGGGGTTTTATTCCACATGTTGTTTTCATCCTGTATTTGCTGCAGTTGCCAACTGAAAACAGCTGTATGTTCTGAGTGTGCGTTGAGATGTATGGATATTCAGCCGCAGCTCCATTTTTTTTTGCAGTTTTGCAGGGTTCACTTCCTACAGCTTCATTAGTAGAAGTCACAGAAATGGAGGTCCAGAAGTGGCCTTGTCCAGGAGATCATCTAGTCTTCACCCCATGCACTGAGGAAGGAGACAGACCATCCTTGACAGACACTGGTCTATCCCAAACACTGAAGAACATTCTCCCTCTTTTCTCCTAGGTTTTCTGTTTCTCTCCTCTACCATCCTACAGTTTCAGTGTTTTTCTCATCACCCTGCTATCAAGTCTTTTTGTAGATTAAGCTCATTTTTCCTGTCACACCTCTCCAGTGGTCACAAAGGACAAATTATGTCCCTCTCCTAATAGCTTACCTTTTTTAAAGAAATCCTAATTCCTTCAATTTTCAGACTAGCCAGAGAAAGCTCACTAGAGACTTTTGCAGCCTACATTACCCAAAACTGGACATAGAGCTACCCAAAACTGGACACAGCTTCAGCTGAGGCCTTAGGAGGGAAGAGCAGATTAGATCCCTACCATCCCAGTGCCTTCCTGCAGGTGCTGTGTGACTGACCCCTGCAGCTTTGCCTCCTACCCACACGGACTCCCTTCTTGTTCTTGGACCCTGTGAGCACTCTCTGGGCTCTAATATCCAAGGGGTCAGCTGCCCTAGAAAAGAGGCCAGAGGGTTGAATGGTCCTTTGCCTGAAATGATTCTTAGACATAGTTTATATTTTTAAGTTGTGGTGGTGAACATCATAAAAATTGGTAGAACTCTGGTTTTCTTCCTTGCAGGCTCTTTATTTCCTTCATCTTGGATATTACACCTTAGTTCACACATGCCTCTGTGGAGAGAGGGGAGGCTAGACCTCCCCTGAGGGACCCTGGTCCCACGCAAGTGGAAGAAGCTCCAGGGTGGAGCAGGCAGGAGGATGATGCAGACAGCTGGAAGTCAGTGGAGTCTGCAAGCTGGGAGGATCTGAGAGGGGCAGAGAAGGCACACACAACCAAGGACAGAGATGGCAGGCAGAAGATTTTTCTTAGGAACGAGTAGACGTATGCAGAATTTGCTCAACCCACTGAAGTCTGCCAGACTGGAGGAAAGCCTTTGTATTAAACGGATACATCAGTGGTGGGGATGAGGACTGGTTTTCAATTAATTTTATTTAGTACCTCAACCAGAAAGTAGAGTTTTGCTGCTCTCCCTCCACACACTTACGAATGTGTTCCCTCATGTGTTCCTGAAGTAACTCATGAAAATATTAAGTGGAACCAGGCTTATGTCAGATCCTGAGGGGTCTGACAGACTGTACCAGTCTGGAAGACAACTACAAGGAACCAAAGCATCATGGTGCCTTACAGTTAAAAATATGGTTCATTAGAATGACCTTATTCAATTTACCACTCAAGAGAATGTTAAAACTTGTCTCTAGATGACTAACTTGAAACTAGGTGATTGAGCATATAGCCACCTTCACAATTAAGTATTTGACAGATTGTTACAGGAGGTCGTGGGGAGAATTTTGGACAGTTCAAGAGATTTTCCCAGGAAGTTCCTATTTTTTATGCTTAACTACTGATTAACATCTTGGGTAGAAAATCTGGCTGTCCCAGAGATTCCTATTCCTGTTGCAGAAGCGATGACATTGTACATAGAGAAAATAGCTGTAAGAGCTGTAAGAAAATAGCAAGAACTGTTTCTGCAGAAGTGGACGAGGGACACTTCAAAAAAATCAAAATAAGGCAGAAAGGGGCCCACCCCAAGTATATGTATGCAAGTAAGGAGGTGCTGACAGGACAATATTGTTGGGAAGGCTCTCACACTTTTGCCAGGAAATCAGCATGATAAGGTGCTTATCTGAACCTAGAATGGGTAACAAATAAGAGAATTTAGACTTGAATACTTCACAAACAATGCATTTGCTCAATTAGATGAGGAAATGCCATAATCTCCATTTTGTGTAGTGGGGCAAGAAAGAATACGACCTCTAGTATTATCTGAGATTGACTGCCAACATGGGCTGTGTAGGTCCACATTTTAAGAATATTTTAGGTTATCAGGCAAAAAAAGGATAACCTTGGCATGGTATAAGAATATTACGGCACTTTTCTAGCCAATATTGAATGGCTTTAACTATCTTTTATGCTCCTGCAGTTCCTCTCTCTTTTGCTATCATACCTTTAGCTTCTTCAACAAAAGAGACAAAGATTCTACTGACAGACACTTCCTTTTTTAAAAGACTGTGGTGGGTTGACCTTGGCTGGGTGCCGGGGGCCCACCAAGCCACTCTATCACTCTCCTCTTCAGCCGGACTGGGGGAGCCGGGGGGAGAAAATAAGATGGAAAAAAAACCTTGTGGGTCAAGATAAAGGCAGTTTAATAAAGCAAAAGCAAAGGCTGTGCATGGAAGCAAAGGAAAACAAAAGATTTATTCTCTACTTCCCATCAGCAGGTGATGTCCAGCCACTTCCCGGGAAGTATGGCTTCAGTATGTGTAGTGTGCTTACAAATGTCGTAATAACAAATGCCCCCCCTCCTCCTTCTTTCTCTTAGCTTTTATTGCTGAGCAGATGTTATATGGTACGGATTATCCCTTTGGTCGGTTTGGCTCAGCTGCCCTGGCTATGTCCCCTCCCAAGATCTTTCCTGTCCCCAACCTACTGGGTGAGGCGGGGAATGTTGGAGAGACAGCCTTGATGCTGGGCGAGCGCTGCTCAGCAGTAACCAAAACACTGGTGTGTTATCAACACCTTTCTAGCTACCGATATAAAGCACAGCACTATGAAGGCTGCTATGGGGAAAATTAACTCCATCTCAGCCAAACCCAACACAGAGACAAAGAATCAATACAGCAACACTACTTTGTGTGCTGAGTAAGACAGGGTCCTACAGAAAAAATATTTTAAATCGTGTGTGGAGAAAAAGATAAGACAATGTTAAATAAACAGTGTTCTGGCATTTCTTAACTTTGGCTTCACGTTTGTTGGGGGCTGGCCCACATGGAAGACTGTTGTGCCCCCTGTGCCACATGAGAGGAAGATCCCAATGGTAACAAAAAGAATAAAAACAAGTCGTGAACCTGGACTTTGAGTAGGGCCCAGTGTTTTATCAATAGAAACGCAGAAACCAGCTTCCCATCAGCAAGTGCTCAGCACAAACAGCTTGAAATGAATACTGTTGCCAAGACAGGATTCCATCAGGGGCTTGGAAGAACCATGGAAGATTATTCTGATCAGCAGAAAGGGCTGGACGATAGACACAATGTTTTCCCTTTTGGTGAGTAATCAGATAATGCATCATGCTGGAAGCTATTGTAAAATGGATGGTTATTTTCCATTTTTAAACAGTTGCATGAGTAAGAAAGTCATTGGTTGATGTCAGTGTTATTGAAAAATAGTCATACTTGTGAAAATTCATTGTTCTTCTGAGGAACTGGATGGCTTAGGTAGAGCAAGGAATTAGTTAGGAACTAGTTGTTACACAAGGATGAAAAGAGGAAAGGAGAAGAAGGACTTGGACTTGCAGCTGATGGAGAAGACTGTGGAAAAACACAACAGATCAGGCCACATTGAATGGTAGGGCTTCTATCAGCATGTAGCAGTGTGAGAAGAAGCAGCTCCATTTCTTTCCCTTTTTGAAATGTAGACCACAGTTGGAGTGGTGAGTGGTGTCTTTTAGATCCTGTTAGGTCATAGGTGGGGGGAAAAGATGTTTAGGGCAATAAAGAAGTTGTTCAAGAGACTAGGAAAGAAGCACTAATTTCATTACAAAGGGCAAAGTTAGACTGAGGGCCAGAACCTTCCTCTAATCACTTTGCAGGAGTTGAGGGCCCTCACTAAGACAAGCTGCTGAATATTTTCTAGAGATGTTTTCACATTCCTTCCAATGGTATCAAGGAGACCTGTCACTGTTTCAAATTTAAAATCAATAACAGTTCTGGAAGAAAAGAACATATAAAATGTTATTGAGGAAGGTGGCTTCAGGCAGTTGCTAATTAAGCAGATGTAAACCTTCCCTGTGAGAACAGCACATTAAAAACCCAGTGAACTACATCAGTCCTAGATAAAATTAGGATGTTCTGCCAGCATTCACACCCTTGGGATACAGCAATAAATGAATGGAATTGGCCTATGATTACGTTCTGTGTGATACTTCGTATGACTTGGCAACAAACCTTGAGGCTCCAAGCACAGGCTTATAACAACAAATCAGTATTGTGGTTACTGCTAGATTCAACTTCCTGATGTGATATTTCTTTGATAAGGTCATATCACTGTTGTTTAATATTCTCTTCAATGTTTGGGTAGTTTAACATGATGCTAGAAGGGGCACCAAAGTAGGAAACAGGCTGAGCACAGGTAATCAAAAACATCAACGAATTTGCTATATGCTGGCAGAGTGGGGACAGTTAAGTATGACAGATTTATGACATTTTCAGCATTAACTGGGAAGCCAAGTGTATCACTGGAAGAGAAAAAAAAAAGGTCTGATGCAGAAGGTGACTTATGATGGAAATCAACACCATGTGAAATCACCTACACTGTTACAAGACAAATTACAGGTATGATTGAGATGGGAAGTGGATGTTGTGGTTGGTTGACTTAATTTCGTGCCACCCGCCTTACAATCTTCATTTGTGATCAGATTTGCTGCTTTGAAGGCAAACACTATCAGAATCAAGAATTAGCTAGCCATCTCAAAAGGGGTCATGGTATTTTGTCTCCCTTTAAGGAGGAAGGCCATTAAGGATCAACCAGCTGATTCCCAATACAAATATCTTTATCAAGAAGTCAGTTCCTTAAGTAGTTGTCTGTCTTTCCTTTTGTACTCCTCTCTCTTAGCTCAGCGGGGCAGCACATGTTTCGTTCTTACTTCTCTGTTTAGTGCCAGTTAGCCTTTGGATGCGATTCTGCAATACAAATAAATACTTGGAAAGTTTTTCATATATTGAATGGTTTAGCACTGGGAAACATTGCCCAGAGAAGCTGTGGAATCTCCATCCTTGGAGATCTTCAAACTCTACTGGACAAGGTCCTGAGCAACCAGATATAGCTTTAAGTTAGCCTTTCATGGAGCTTGAACTAGAGATCTCTGGAGTTACCTTCCAAAGTAAATCCTTCCATGATTGTGTGATTTCAGTTAAAAATCTGGTAAGTGACGCCATAAGTTACCTTCAGCTGAGAAACAGCCTCAGTTGTGTAACATTGTATCCTACTTCTGAAGTTTTCAAATAAATTATTGCAAGTCCAGTCTGCGTATTTGAGGAACCCCTATATAAGGTAGGAAAAACAGACTTCTGACGAGATTTTTTTCTGATCATATAGAAAAAGAAGCTCTACAGACACCAGCAAAACCTGACTCTGCTGAAACAAGTCGCTAGCAAAGATTGCTGAGATGCAGTTTCCTGTTCAAGACTGTAATTTCAAAATCTGAGATAGCAACTAAGCTCTCCATCGGATTTCAGAGCAATCAAAAAGATTGTAATCCTTCTGAGCATATGATACATACAGTTTCACTACTGACAATGTAACTGCCCTATAGTTTCAGATCTGGTCAGTCTTATTGCTTCAGTAATGTTCTTTGCACTAACAGAAAGGTAGCACAAAACAAATTATACCACTGAGTACAAGAAAGGCTTTTAAATTACTAAATAAATGGTCAAGAAAACTCTATGAACTTGTTCAGAGTAATAAGCTCATCTATACAAAGTCTTCTCAGCTCTAGCAAGATGAGTTGTAAATCTGTCGTCAGAGTGAATTTGGACTGCCCCACTCAGCACATTGCATTGAAAACCTCACTTCTTCAACAAGGAAATTTTCCATCTCTCCTGATTATAGTAGTCAATTTTAAATCCTAGTATTGAACACAAAAATGTTCTGCTTGCTTTTGGTCTATTGGGGTCTTTGAAAACATGGTCTACAGGAGGGTGCTAAGTAATCTGCACTGTTAATACATTTGGTAGGTTACAGTCTTTGCTCTCTCACCTACCCAGCAGAAAAGAACTGGTAAATATTGTCAGGAGTTTGTTGTGGATCCCTGATCTCAGTGCAAATTCAACCAGCCTGTGATAACTCTAATTGGCCGGAGTGGGCAATGATCTTGTTTGGAATTAAAAGCTATTAGCAAACAACCAGTCACTTCTCCTTCCAACACTGAAAGCCTACGGGGTGGGGAGAATTATTAATTAGCAATCCACTTCATTTTATTTCTGGATACACTATCCTGAAGGATTTGTCAGCAGGTCAGCAGCATTATTTTCTTTGCAGAGGCAGGGCAGGTAAGTGCAATGCAACTCTGACTCATCTATTAAGCAGTAATTAATAGTATCCTGTCTCCAGTTTCTACCCAATATAGTTGATAGGTGAGAAAGAAGGACTGAAAAAAGAACCTATTGCCCTGGAGATAAAGTAAATCTGGAATTAGATTACAACAAGAAAACCTTTCCCTTCTAGTGTCAGGCTCACTCACTTTCACTGCCTGTGTTCCCTAGTCAGAAAGTTAACCTCAGGAATTCACCTAAAGAAGGAAACAACAACATTCAGAACAAGGTTTCTAAGCCCTGAACAAATTAGTGTCTAACATAAAATGCCATTTCAATATATACAAATGGCAGCTAATGAAAGAAGAAAAGTGTCCCTAAAAGAAAAAAGAGTATTCAGACACACTGGTGAAAAGTGTCCCTAAAGACAAATCATGCCAGACTAACACAATCACCTTCTCCAACAAAATAACATCTTCTGATAACACGGGGAGAGCAGTGGATGTTGTTTACCTGGACTTGAGCAAAGCTTTCGATATTGTTTCCTACAGCCTTCTCCTGGACAAACTGACAAGACACAGATTAGATGGGTGGTCTGTGAGATAGGTAGGAAATTGGCTAATAGGTTGCACTCGGAGCATGGTAATCAGTGGTTTTTACTCAGGCTGGCAGCGTGTCACAAGTGGTGTCCTCTATGGATCCATACTGGACCTCACACTGTTCAACTTCTTCATAAATGACCTGGATGATGGGATTGAAAGAACCCTCACCAAGTTTGATGATGACACCAAACTGGGTGGTGAGGTGATCACATCAGGAGGGTGAGCCCCATCTTACAGAGACACTTGGAGAGGCTGGAAGAGTGGGCTAGCAAGAACAGCATGAGGTTTAAGAAAGACATGTGCAAAGTCCTGCACCTGGGATGGAATAAGCAAAGAACCCAGTACAGGCTAGGATCTGTGTGGCAGGGGAGCAACCTTGCTGAAAGGGAACTGGGGGTCTTGGTAGACAAGCTGAACATGAGTCAGCAGTGTGCTGCTGCAGCAACACTGTCAAATCAGATACTAGGCTGCATCCATGGAGGCATCACTTGCAGAGATAGACACATGATCTTCCCACTTTACTCAGTGCTTGTCAGGCCACACCTGGAGTACTGTGTCCAGTTCTGGTCCCCACAATTCAAGAAGGATGTGAACAGAATGGAGAGGGTCCAAAGGAAGGCCACGAAGATGATCAAAGGGCTGGAGAACCTGCCCTGTGGGGAAAGACTGAAGGAGATAGATCTTTTCTCCCTGGAGAAGAGAAGGCTCAGGGGGGACTTCATCACAGTGTTCCAGTGCTTAAAGGATGGCTACAAAGAGGATGGAGGCTCTCTTTTTACAAGGAGTCACATGGAGAAGAAAAGAGACAATGGGTACAAATTGCACTGAGGGATGTTTTATCTTAACATAAGAAAGAAACTTTTTACAGTGAGAACAATCATTCATTGGAACAACATCCCCAGGGATGTGGTGGAGTCCCCATTACTGGAGGTTTTCAAGATGCAATTGGACAGGGGGCTAGATAACCTCATCTAGGCTCCCTTTCCCGTTGGACCAGATGATTTTTCTTTTCAAGCTAGGCTCTTCTATGATCTTATGATTCTATAAGATAATGGTAGGAAAGGAGTCAGACTTGGTGGTGTGTGTATGCCATGCACATTTCTTGCTCTTTTACCCTAGGCTATCACAGTAGTGATATTACCTAGGCTATTCACAGCTGTGAATCTTGCAGTTCACAGCTGCATCCAGCATATAAGCCAGTCTGTTGAGTCCTTCATATTGTGCATCCTGCAGAATCTTACAGATTCCTTTTGAAAGAGTTATATACTCATTCTCACCCTTACTTACCTATTTGTCACTTAAAACTCAGGACAGAGTTTTTAGCTGAACTTATTAAAAACCTGCCTTTAAAGTGTTTCAGAAGTACTTCAAGGGGAAGCCAGACTTCCCTTCTTTGTATTCCAGTTTGCTCACAGGAGTTGTTTGGCTGTTTCAACAATTTCTCTCTAAATTATGTCCAAATCATCAAGAAGCCAGGCTTCCCTTCTTTGTATTCTAGTTTGCTCACAGGAGTTGTTTGGCTGTTTCAACAATTTCTCTCTAAATTATGTCCAAATCATCAGAGCTGGGCTTTTGCTTTGCAGGATATGCTGACTTCTCATCTAGTCAAACTCAAAGGAAGGCTGAGAGAAGTCACTAGTAGACTTTGACAGCAGACACATGCATTTTTTGCCCCCAAGTCTTACATTCATCCAGCAGCAAGTAAGGGTAGCAGCTTTTCATTGATTCAAGACTCACTTCACAAAGATCAGGTGGATTGGCAAGGTGGGAGAGATGAGCTCTGCTGTAATCGCTGAAAACGTGCAGGGAAAGTGAGATTATCAGGAAAAGAAGGATATACATACGTGAATTAAGAGCGTATCAATAAAGAAAAAAGGTATCTTCTGCTGGGTGTGTAAGGCCATCACGCTCTTTTCCAAGAGTTGGCTGATAGGTAACTTCAGGGTTTTTCTCCCAGGTTTCTGAGTCTCAAGCTGTTTGTTATGAGCTGTTCTAACAAATTCTGAGTCCAAAAGGAAGTGCTGCATAAGAGAGACACTTGAATAACCTAATACTGTGTTACATGAGATATACAAAGCTAAGCCTCATTTTGCATTATGGCTTCCCAAATTAAGATCTCTATAAATTTCCTGTTTCTTTGTGGGGTTTGAGACAGATTGGGGTGAAGTGTGGATGTTCAGTTTCAAAAGTGGTTTGACACTGCAATGACAGCATAACATCATTGGGCTTTTGTGCCCTACTTTGCCCTAGTACTGTGAAGCTGACATTACATCTCTGGTTGCCAACCATGTGGGTGATTCTACTTGCTTATCTGTTTGCTATTGTTCTAACTAGCCCATTCCTGAAGCCTTCCAAGGTGTAAAATACGGAGCATTATTTTTCATATAGAAGGAAACTCATAGCAATTGTTTGGTACACATATAAAGAATTTTAATTTTACTCATGAATGTCTCAGACATGGCTTTGCCAAGAGCTTTGAATGTGTGCAGTGCAAAGTTGCATGTAAAAGTCACTGCTCTCCAACCGCTGGTCTGTGTGGCTGGCTGTGTGTGCATTGCGTATGTATGTGTGTCTCTACTGGGAGTACATGCTCAGCCTCACTCCTGGCTGGACCTGGGAACACAAAACAGCAGCAGCCTCCCATCTGTGGGATTGGGATGGGAGGAGTCCACTAGATCTTAGACTCCACAATGTTTAGCTCTAGTAGACCAGGCAGCATCCTGAAGTCCACCATATTCAACTATGTCTAGCAGACAGTTGGTTTTTAGGGCACATGGACACAGCTGGTGCCTTACATCTCTGCAGCACCCACAAATATTAGTTATGTAAAACAGCTTACAAATAACAGCAAGGACTATTACCATTACATTAAACTGAACAGAAATTATTTCACAAAGGAATATCAACTGGTTCATGAGGTAGGTAAATACTTCTACACGTTTCTTTATAAACATATCTCTTTGCATCTGTTCATTTCCCTATCAGAATTTAGAATATTGTTAGCAGTCGTTTGTGCATGCAACAAGAAAGTAAATTGATTGTTATATTTAATGCATTTTTTTGGAATATAGAGCAAACTGCTTTGCATGTTTGAATATGTGATTAGTATTTATAGAGCAATGTTTTGTGCCATCAGAAATTAAACACTGTAAATGGCACAATACACAGTTGTACACTGAAAAAGCACTGACAAATACTTTGTATAATATTTAATACTTTTTTCTGCTTTACTAAGGGGACTTTGTAGTTCCTTAGCACATGATTTTGGGAGTGTAGGACATTAAATTAAACAGCATTCTCAACCAAAATGAGGAGATCATAGGAGACATATATGTTTCCTGTGTAACTGAGTGGGGCAAAGGGTCATAACATGTAGGGTATGAAATGAGGTTGTCTAATACTAAAAGTAACTGATAAGAAATAAATTGTCATAAGAAACACATGAGATTGCCTATAAAAGAGCAGAACATAGGCTCATCTTAGCTGGTATTCTCCCTTGAGAGGTAGGTTGAAGCTGATACTCTAGATGAAAGTGAACTCTTGGGTAATACAGCACCCTATTGTGAGATGACAGACTGCAGTAAAGGGAACATTATTCCTGACCTCTACAGACAATTAGCTTCCTCCCTCCAGTATCAAGTTTAATAACCTGTGTCATTATATTTCCTTGCATAGCTAGAATGCTAATGTTATTAATATTAAATTCAGAGTGTTAAGTTGAAAAACTGCTTCCAGCACGTCATGATGTGTTCAGTTAAAGAAATTACTCTGTCATATCCTATTGATGAGCTAATGGATAACACCTTGTGTCAGCACATGTTGAGGAAAAAAACATCAAAATAATTTCACAAGAAATTGAATGATCTGCAGTGATTAAAAGGAAGATAAGGTGAAAATAGTGTTTAATCAGAGGGGTAGTTACCTGTAAAACTGCTGAGAAGAATGTGGAGATTTCAGAAAAGTTCTCACTGAAGTAATTTAAAAAGTCTAAGGAAAAAAAATCCGTTTCTTTCATGGTGCACTTTCTTATGAAGTGGTAATTCAATGTAATTCTTAATCCCAGTCTTCCTGTCACCGACTGCAGAACGTGTTCTTGCTCTTAAAAATAACAGAATTGTTTGGGGTATGCTATAGTACAGTGGCAGATTATTTGGTGGACATATGATGTAGCGACCTGAGCATTTTGATAGTCAAATCTGAAAACAGGCTGTTATTTTTTCCAGGGTAAGTCTTGATATAGACAGGTTTTCTGACACTGCCTGCAATTTTTTGTGTACCCAGCGGAAGATACAGGCAACCTGGACTGATCAGTATTCTGCTCCCCACAACCAACAAGGGCTTGGAAGTGATCACTGAAGCAGCCTTTGCAGTTTTGTGGTATGCTTCACTGCAGGTACAAACAGCTAAAGTATTTTCTCAGAATAATACTTTTTTTCCCTACAATTTACGTTTTAATTCCTCCATCATCAGCACAGTGAAAAAAACTAACATAGAGACATCTTTCTTTTTGCAAGTGTCCTACACAAAGTACTTCAGTCTTTCTTCTTTTCTGTCTGCAGAGATGTAGAGTCTCTTTATGAATTCCTCCTTGCTTTCTCTAGATTTTCTCTATTCTTCCAAAGCTTTGCACGGGCCTCTTGTGTTTATCTGAAACTTGGAATTCTTATAACCATGTAACATCCAGAGGTGAATTTGAGCCACCAGTGAAGATACAGGCCTCACTGATCCCCTGAGCAGTTACTGTACTTGGTTCTTTCTTTCAGTTGAAGCTTTTCCCAATTTTCTTTTCCATTTCTTATGAGTTTGGTTGGTCGGGTTTTTTAACACAATGTGTGGCACCTTGCATTTAGTGATATGAGAGTGCAGTAACAACATGAACCTCTCCAGTGGATGACAAAATTCTTCCTCCTGCTGTTTTTGATAGAATGCCTTCCAATAAATACACTAACTGTTCATCTCGACAATATTTATTTTAAAAAGGAGGGAAAAAGAATGCTGTTTCTACGTGTTTTATTATCATTCTGACTGTTGTGTCAACCTGTCAAACATTCACTATAATTTCTATAGATCCCACTGAATCCTTAACTACTCCCAGGGTCATACTGATGGTGTAAGGCAGTGTTACACATGGATACCATTCTGTGTTATCTTCCTTGCTCTTCCAATGGCCAGACTTTGAAAGAAGCTCATACCTGCCTTACAAAATGTATCTCATGTTCCCGGTGAGATTGCTTTGATAGCAGACTTTTGACGTGTGTCAAGGAAGCCACATTTTGTTTTCATTACTGAGAGAGTTTGATCTGGTGATGAGGTCTCAGTAAATGTGCTGAGAAGACATGGTGGGAACTGGTAGGTTTCCTCCAGAAATACTTGCACCACATTTTCTTCTTGTCTCCTCTCTGAAGCAGATCTAAAACTTTGTTCAAGAAATATTAATCGGGGCCACCAGCAACCATAAAATGAGATTTCAAGTTCTCCATCTTTGAGTCACTAGCAATAAAGTTATTATCGGATGATATTTTGTGTTTTTTCCTGCCAAAGTATAGCCAGGCTAGGTGAGAATGACTGGATATGGAGATAAAATGTGGCTACAATAAATGTGTCTTATAGTAAGAAAAAGCAAAGCAGAGGTGAAGCATGTCATAGCTAAAATTAATACTTAAGCAACAACTGCAGAAATAATCCATAGTTTTTAAAGGACCTTCTTTAAGCTAAAAATAAATCCAAGAAGTTTTTAAAGGACCTTCTTTAAGCTAAAAATAAATCCAAGAAGTGCTTTCTTTGTTATTAAATACTTTGACCATTTTATGAAGCTTAATTTATGTGAAGGTCTTCACACAAATTAGCTGTAAATCTGAAAAGCAAATGATACTGAAACACGCAAATGCATTACAATTTGATATCAAAGACAGATTTTAATTAAAAACCACATACCTCTCCATTCTTGCCTTTTCTGGCAGTAACCACTGACTTTTCTGAAGAAAATTCTGCTGAATTTATTCTATATTTTTCAGAGTCTTTTAATCAAGCTAAACCATTTAAATCAAACAATTAATTCTATGTATAACAGCAGTAATGAAACCTTGCTCACGGTGAAAGTCTCCTGTAGTTGGATTCTCTGATGTCTCATATGAATGAGACAGTCTTTCTTGTGATGAGAGCTCTCCGCTCCACCTATCTCCACAACATCTATAGGAAGACTTTGGTTTTAGTATCTTAAATCAGTTCAAAAAGTACTAGGGACATACATGCACCTGCAGTTATAGACTGTAATTGCTTAGGAAGTTAGGCTGATATCAGCAATTTAGGTGTCTTCCAAGAGAAAATCTTTTTTATAAAGCTTTTTTTGCTTTTTTTTGTTGGTTTGGTTTTTTGGTTGTTGGTTTTTTTTAAATTTTTTATTGTTGCTCCTTTCATGCACTGGAATCTTGTTACATCATAATTAAAAGAAACTTTAAAAAAATTGCTAGGACAAAAAAGGATCCTATGGTATGTGACTATTGCAAACAGTTCTCTGACATTGTGGTGTTACAGAAGAGAAGATGGAATACGTGACCTTTATAGCATCAGTCATTTTTTAACTTAATTGGAAAAATCTCAGAATAGCTCCAGAGGAAAATTCTTTCAGAGCATTTTATGACTAGACTTGCAGTATTAAGTCTAGGAAATTGATGTATTTGAAGAAAGAGGTCACAAGTGAAGGAGAACTTGCAGATCTGTATGACTGTAGGCAGCAGAGACATATTACACACTCACATTAATCTTTTCAAGTGACATGAAATTGTATGAAAACAGGTTTGTAATCATAGTACTATAGTTCAATGATCAGTAAATACTCTGGGAAGTGTTCCTTGTAATGCTGAAGTGTTGAATATGCTCTTGAAAGAATTTAAAAACAACTGTAAAAGGCAATGCAAACAAACAGAGATGAAGCCAGTGATGTACCAAAGGTGTAAAACTGGAAACATAAGTGTAGCCTTGTTCCCAGTAAGGTAAATGATGAAGTTCTCATTGGCTTTTTGATTACAGTGGACTTCTACAGATTAAATCTCTCAGTTACAACATACAGCTAGTTATTATCTCAAGTCAGGGCACTGCTATACTGTCTCTCACTCAGAGTGAGACTAATATGAAACATAGTGAATGTTAGTTGAAAGTCATACTGTTCAGGTTTTCCATTATTATTAAACAAAGACACTGGAAATGAAAACAGTTGAATGCTTAATTTAGCTTTCTAATAGTTCCATGCTCTTCTTTCGTAAATTTTTTTTTCAAAAACATGTCATTTAATCCTCATTGTTAAAACAACCAGTTGCCTCATTGAATATTCCCAATCCATCAAAGATAAGAAAAATCCTTCCATATTCTCATCCCTGAGACAGCAACAGGGTTACTAAGGTTGCTTTCAGCAGTAAAAACATTTTTTTTTTAGGGGATAGAGCAGATTTTCTGAAGTATGATGATTTATCAGTAGGCTCTAGATCACAGAAGGAAAGTGATTTCTTAATAGTAAGAATCACAAAAATCTGTAAAATTTGTACTTAAGATGTTGGTACTTTAAATGGTACCGAACTGTACCGAACTGAGGGGTAGGAAGTGTGCCATGGTTAGCACCCCTGGCAGTCTTGCTTGGTTCTGTTCTGGACACTACTATAAATTTTCAATGTGGCCATGAACAAATCATTTAGAACTGGACTGTGGTATAGGCAAAGCCTGGACTTTATATAACACATGACTGGTGTTTCTTTGGGTACAGCTGAAAGACACTGACTATGTTTATATGGCTAAGCGTATCAAGTCCGAACAGTTAACAAAGAAATTGGGCCTATCAAGAAGTAGAAAAACATGGAAAGTCCTAAGAAATTCTTTCCCCTCACTTACAGGGAGACTGGGAAAGGTTTTTCCTTAGTGCACTGCCAACATAGCTTAATAGTGGAGCAACTACAGATCACTGTGAGAGCAGAAGCACTGTCTCAGTCTTCTGCATAGGGTTCAGTGCAGAAAATGTAGTGCGGTAAATATTCCATATAGTTAGTTGGTTGAGGGGACAGAGAGGGCTAAATTTCTCAACCAAAGCTCTGAATAACCAAAAAAACCCCCAAAGTTTGAAACTTTCATTGAAAACTTTCTTTCTTACAGATGTGTGGGGAAGTTGTATCAATTCTCTGTCCTCAAAGTGAAAACACTGAAGGTTCCAGTCATGTACAGCAATTAGTCTGCACACTTTTAATGGGAAATAGGGACTATCTTCTGCACATTATCTGTGCTGTTGTTATCTTGTTTTTACAAGAAAAGACACCTCACTGACTGGCAATTTTTTTTTTTTTTTAATTTTTCGGAAGTAACACAACAGGCATTTTGTACAACACATAACATGCTCTATTATGATAACAGAAGCTTCTCACCCCATGTCACTTTCTTGCATTCTCCGCTTACTATTGTCAACTCTTCAACCCAATTGGTTCACTGCTAAGGTTGATTTTAGACGCTTTGGAAATGCAGGAGAGCTCTGGAGCACAGGTAAGCTGGACTCAGCTTGCATAGCAGGGAGGTAGGACACATTCTGGACCCAGAACTTCTATTGAAAGGAAAATGAGAGGAACAGTCATTATGAGAACTATCTTGAGAAAAGGTGAAGCATTTGCATAATATCTCAGGTATGGAGGAGAATTTATGGGGCCTAGAAAGTCTTTTATGCAGCTGAGAAACTACTTACTGCATCCTAAAACTTTCTCTTGCAGCCACCCTACATTGTGCACTGTCTTGCCTCATTTCTCTTTCTCTCCTCAGTGGCCACATTATCCGGATTTATCAAGTGGCAGCTTGGTGACAGAGCCCTACACCAAGTTATACTGAAAGCTTTGTTTCTACTGATTATCACTGTGGAACTTCTAAACTGAATTAAACAATTACGTTCCTACGGTAAGCTGGACTTCCTGTTAATGCTATTAACAGAGTAATATAAAATTACTGAGGAAAATGTGTTGAGCAGGTAAGAGGAATCTCTCAGGCTGTCTCTTTTTAAATAGTCTAACATGCTGATAGTTTTGTGCACAAAGCTGTGAAATATTACATCACTTAAATGTATATAATTCGAATTATCTATACTTGTTAATGCTTGAAGTGTTTATGAAAAAACGTTCCAGAAAGCTAATCAAAGCAGGAGTTACTAATTGGAGAGAAAATTAAAAATAAATTTAAATTAAAGAAAAGATGGTGAATGTGATTAAAACACAATAGATGCACCTGGCTGAAAAGTTGTCAATAATGACAGGAGAAAGCAAGAAACTGAAGAGGGGTAGGAGAAGCTTCTGCTACCATAATAGTGTACGTGTTATACCTTGTGCGAAAATGCCTATTGCATTTCATCTGAAACTTCAAAGATTTGCAGCCAATAAAAGAGCAATCTATGGGATGAATGCTCTAGAATCTGGGAATTGCCTACATGTTTGTGGGGATTTTTAAACCCCACTTACTGAGGGAGCCGATCCAGGAAAATGATGTAGAAAATTATTCATGCTGTGTCTCATTACAGCACTGCAAGGAAAAAAAAAGTACAAAATTGCACAGCGTGTATAGTTTTAAAATACTGTTTTTGCACAGCACACGTATTCTTAATACTACTGTTTACAGTGCTGAGTAATACTGAACTCTGCCTATAGTCACACAGCAGAGATCCCCACAAATTTCCCAGGATTCAGCCTGTGATTTTCTTATTGTAAACAAGAGGTCCCACTGCTGCAAAAGCCTCATAACTAGCTAAAACCTTTGCAAGGAACCAAAAAAGTAGTTAAAGCTTTTTAAGGATGCTGTGTGAGCACAAAAACAGAATGTGAAAAGCATGTTAATCTGTTGTTCAAACATGTAAATGGCCTGTGCATGAGAAACTGCTTGTGCTTAACTAGAACTAGATAGATGACTCAAGGCTAAAGTAGAATGATTTGTCTTAGTTTATAAGGTAAACGATTGTTGTTGTACAAACAGGAGTCCAAATCCTGTCTCCACACAGGGCAACCTAAAAGTTAAACCATATATCTAAGAGCATTGTCCAAATGGTTCTTGAACACCGACAGGCTTGTGGCTGTGACCACTTCCCTGGGGAGCTTGTTCCAGTGCTTGATCATCTTCTAAGTGAAGAACTTTTCCTAATACCCCATCTGAACTTCCCCTGATGCAACTTTAAGCCTTCTGACCTATCACTGGACACCAGAGAGAAGAGATCAGCACCTCCCTCTCTGCTCCCCTCCATGAGGAAGTTGTAGGCAGCAACGAGGGCACCCCTCAGTCTCTTCTTCTCTAAGCCACTCCTGGTAAGTCATGCCCGCTAGTCATTTCACCATCTTTGTTGCCCTCCTTTGGACACATTCTAATATTTTTATGTCCTTTTTGTATTGGGGGGCCCAAAACTGCACACAGTACTCTAGGTGAGGCTGCACCAGTGCTAAGTATAGTGGAACAATCACATCTTTTGACCAGTTAGCTGTACTGTTTAACGCACCCCAGAATACAGTTGGCTATTTTGGCTGCCAGTGCAAATTGTTGACTCATATTGAGCTTACCATCAACCAAACCTCCCAAATCCCTTCCTGCAGGGCTGCACTCCAGCCTCTTGTTCCCCAGTCTACACATACATCCAGGATTACACCGTTGCAGGTGGAGAATCCAGCAATTTTCCTTGTTAAATTTCATACAGTTGGTGATTGCCCAGTACTCTAATCTATCAAGGTCTCTCTGTAAGGCCTTTATACACTTGAGGGAATCAACGGCTCCTCCTAATTTAGTATTGTTGGCAAACTTATTTAGTGTGCACTCAACTCCAGTGTCCAGGTCACTGCTGAACTCCATTTTCACTCTGAGAATTCACTGCTTAAAAAAATACCCTAAGCCAGCTGAAAAAAAAGGTTAGAAGTTGTGCTGGCTTTATATTTACAGGCTTATCACTGTGTCTCATTTTTATTACTAAGTCAGCAATGGATTAAGGCATAAGTCTGCAGATGCAGGAGAAGGATTCATCGCAGTGTTTGAGGAAGCTGCAATGGCATCCTAAGCATGACAGTTTAGAGAGTTCATGTCCTTTGAGACCATAGCTTCGGGGAACATTGCTCTTTTCCTTTGATGTTCAGCAAATATTCACAGGAGACTGGACAAGGATCAGTGGAGAATACACCTTCTATTTGCACTTGAAATAAAAGCCACGAAAAGGAGCACCAGTAAACAGAATTGTCAACTGTGTGCTAAAAAATTTGTTACCTAAATATCTGAATTTTCTGTAGGCAAGGTTGTGCAGATAGGAAAAGATGAATACTGAACTCTATTACCTACTATCAAAAAGCTGAAGAATTCTTCTCCCCATTGTTTACTTCCCTGTGCAGCCTGTGCCAGACTAGAATATCCCGTGTAGTTCTGTTTCATTTGGATTCAGCTGTAGGATTAAAAATTCAGTGGATTTTTTAAAATTTTCTTTCATGTATTAGTAATTGCTAAGTTACTAATAGCTGTGCCTAACCAGCTGAATATACATGTTCTCTGCAATGCACTACAAATTCTGAGAGGATCAAAACATGTAAAGGGGGATTTATCTATGCAGACAGGATAAGGGGAAGGGCATCTCCTATTAAAACCTAAATAGAATGTTATCTATTCTTTTAATTCTTTAAGATGTTTTATTTGATAACTATGAAAATAGCCTATGGTTACCTACATTGAGTATGTTAACACTCCGCAGGAAGCAAACCATATTAATAACAATACAAAATTATATGTTTAGGCAAATTCACTGCTGTTCATGAAGTGCTAACAGCAAGTTCAATGTTAAACATATTCTGCAGCTGTGACATTAATAGCTAGTTTAAATATTTACATATTTTTTACAAAGTTGGAGCCTGATATTCAAGCCTCCCCCAGTTACCCAAACTGACCTTGCAAAGTAAGTGTAATAGAATTTAACAAAACCAGAAATCTAATCCTGTGCCAGTTTTAGCACCTTCCCAGCCCTAAATAAGGAACAGGAACATCACTATTGACTTTCAGTAGGCAGAACTTGAATAATGTGATGATTAACAACATCATCATAAACCTCCTACACAAATCTAGTTAGCTTGTTGTGCTAACTCAAACCTGGGAATATAACTCAAAATTTCTCTTAGCCTTGGGTAATATCATACCTCTGGGTACTGATGTATCTTGATGTAAAGACTTAGAAAACGTGACAGAAAACTCTTGAAAGAGGTTAGTTCTGGTCTATTCTCCCTCTGCTCCTGTACTGGCTATGAATGCCTGGACTCTTGCTGCGTCTGATCTAAGTTTGGCAGGGAACTTTTCTTTCTAGTAGGTTTATTTTTCAGTACACCAACTAGCTGAACCCCATCAGTCAACAGCTACATAAACACTACGTAGCCTCACAAGTAGGATGGCTGAATGGATGAAAGTAGGGATGTGCCCTAAACATGTCTTAATCAAATATTTTCAGTAGATGTTTGTGGAGAAAGTACAGTTACATTTGATACACGGGTGCTGGTGAAGGAGATTCCCATTGACCTACCAATCCTATTCACAGACATTTTATGAGTACCTATCATATATTCAGCCCACACATGCAAGTTGAAAACTGCTGATGCATGTGGGTGAGGCATTTTGTTCAGAAAGACAAGAAGATGGAGGGAAATACATGTCAAGATCAACCCTCTTTGTAGTCCTATAGAGGATGCAGGACCTTTACGGGAAGACAAATTAAGTTTTAACTAGAGAATAATCATCTGGCTAGAGTAAATTGGCAGCTGCTGAGTTTGCAATTGGTTAGCTCATACATCAGGCCTAACTAAGTTCTATGGGATCAGAGGTCTAAATGCTAAAGTAAAGATTATATAGAAACAGCAGATAAGAGAAAAATGTTTTATGGTTAGTTCTTTGAGTTAGCCCTATACTTCTTTGATGTGGTGTTTATGCCCCCATAGACCCACCTTGCCTGTTGCCTTATTCTTCAGATCACGTGTATAATGCTGTGCATATCCCAAAACATGAGATGAAATAAATGTTTGTACTCATGAAAATTTTGGAAAATGTATCTTTCTATGCAGAAATGTGTACACACCAGAAATATTATGAGCGGTGTATATAGGTGTTCAAGTTATACAAATGAGACTACTTCCTCCTAAACAGAAATAGATACTGTCCACTATTCTGTATAAATCTTTTTGAGTTTAAACTATGACAACTTGCAAGTGCTATTTGAGTAGCATCATCTAAATGATCACAACAAATATAATACAGATATGTTTATGCTGTTACATGCAGGTCTGAAAATTATTTATAATGAATCTTTTGATTTTGTAGTCCATTAGTTGAGGTGAATTATACCTGTTACGCACCAAGGGAAATGGCATGAAGTTATCTATAAAAGGTTGGTTTTCTTATTTAACTAAAAGCACTGATCTTCATCAGATCTTCATGAAGTTATAGTCTAGAATGTATAATCCTGAAGATTAGGTAGTGCAGAAAAAAAAAAAAAAAAAGACAAAAAAAAGACAGACCCATACTGGAGCATAAGTAACTCAGGTGATATTTTGGGAAAAATTCACTCAATTTTTCTGGGAACACTACAAAGTCTTCTGTGAATACACAGAAAGATTGCGTGCTGTAATTTACCTGGATTCTACCCTAGCCCAATTACATCCAGCAGCCTACAGGGAATGTTATGTTACAAAGCTGAAGCTCTGGAGTAATTTGCCTATTTCCAACAAAGGGCTGTGAGGGGAAACTGAACAAAAACCATGTAACTACTTTGGATTCTGAGTCTTGTGTCATCTGCATACCACAATGGGCACTGCTCAGGTCACAGGTTGGAAAACTGCGGTGGACTGCTGTGATAATGTAGTCTGATTTCATGTCTAAGATAGGAGTATACTTGTATTTCTATCCCAACTGAAACACTACTACAGAAAGAGGGATCTAACATCACTTTTGAAAAAAAAAATGGTTTAATGTTTAAATATCATAGGTGCTACAATAGAGCAACTTCTTTCTGGTCTGTACTTTCCCATGGCCATTTTTCAGCCATGGGCTTCTGTAATTCTTTTACTAATTAAAAGATTGTTTCTCTTTTTATGTATGTAAGGACTATGATCAAGAAAACTATTACCCTTCTTCTCATTATATAGAATTGGAAGATATCTTTCTGTAAATATTTCCCAGATCTTTAATCATTCTCATTTCTTCTTTTCTTATCCAGCTCCCATGTATTAACATTCTTCTTTTGCTGTGACACCATAACTGTGCTCAGCATTTGCTGCAGTACCAATTTCAGAGGTAAGGGGCTCAACGTGCTGCCATTTGAGATTTCCATGTTTATACATCAGAGTATTACTTTATTCCTTTGGGCTAATCATTGCACTTGGGGCTGTTGTAGTACTTCTGATGAAATAAATTGGCCTAGAATGATAACAATATCATTTTAACTTACTCATGTACAATACGGAATAGTTAAATAACTTTGTATTAAATAGTTAAATAATGTTTGGCATTTCAAGTGCACAGAAGGCAATTTGCTTAGTTCTATGGCAACAATTAAGATTTTTTTTTTCAGAATCCTCTTCAGTAAAGAAGCAAATAAAGAAACGTTTATAATATCAAAATGCAAAGTATTAAGTAAGGATTTGTTTTTTAAGACTTCTTCTTATTACTTTTCAAGGAAACCGAGGGCTTGGCAGCCTTTTTAAAGATATTAAGGTTAGCTATAAATAGTCTTTCTGAATAATGAGAAAGTCACTTAAAAATAAGCTGAATATTGTGGTCATAATCATTGTTAAACTCTGATCCTGCCTCTTTTACAATGAAATAAACATGCAAATAAAAGGAGAAAACAGTGAACCCTAAATTAAATATGCAAAGCGGTCCAATCTTCACCTACAACTTTTGTTCTGGAAACAAAGGCCTTCTGAGACATGACACATTTGTACAAATGCTGTGCTTTTCAAAATCTTCTATTTACCTGTATGCCTGCACAAAACAATACTCTAAGGAATGAAGTTTTTTACTATCTGAGCTAAGTTTTTCATAATAGAGTGCAAAAAGTGTGAGACTAAGAAAACTGAGAGAAATGAGGAGGGAAAACAGAAGGACCTGCAAAAAATGGAGTGACAGCAGGAGCCAAGGCTCCCTTCATGAGTGCAGTCGGGTGAAAGCAACGTAGTATATACTGGTTTTTGGTCCTTGTCCTTTTTCTCACTCTGACTAGGGTAGCCTAGAGTTCAGGTAGTTGGCTTGGCAACTGTGAAACAAGACTTGTTTCTGTCAACTTAGTCAACGTTGGCTGGCACTGATGTCAATCTGTGGTTTTTCCAGGCAACATAAACCCACCGTGAAGTGTCCCTTTTTAACAGCCCAAACAGTGTAATGTGAGAAATTCTGTCACTAAGTTTTTCAGTCATTTAACTATTTTTAGTCTGTTTCTATTTGACTCTAGGTTTTTATTTTACCATTGGTGTTCTTGGCATCTTTTAAGAATGTCATCAGTAGTGATTTTTTGTTCAATCTAGTTCAGTTAGTCTGTCTTTATTTTTTTCAATCTCAATGAGCAGCTTTATATAACAGTGTCATACAGACTTTTCTAGGTCACAATGAAGTTTATGATAGTTTACCACTACCCACAAGGCAGAAAACACAGCATGTTTTCTGCTAGCTATGCATGGCCAACCTTCTTCTTTTAAACAGGTTTGACTTTATGTTTGGCCATATTAAAACTCAGAATGTTTCATCTTGCTGATTTGTTCTTTTCTTTATTTACTGTTCCCCCAGTTTTTGTCTCATCTGCAAATATATCAGTAACTTCTTTTCTGATCATTGCTAAAAGGGGTAAACAACATTGTGCTAAAAATCAGCTTTAACAATTCTGCTTTCTCGATCCCACACTTAAATCTTCTTCCCGTTAGAATGGTCAGATGATTTGAGGAGAAAAAGCCATCTCTGTCTCCCTCCATAAAAATCTACATGTCACACTTATCTTCAAGGATTGGACATTGTAACATGATATAAACAACTAAAAGACACATGAACTGTCACAATGTGCTTCATTTATATTCCACTCCTTCAGTTCTTGACTGAGACTTGTACCAGTTTTACCATTTTTTTGCCTAACATGAATGTTGAGCCGACAGAACTATAAAAGTCTTGTCCACTTCAGAATCACAGAACCATTGAGGTTGGAAGGGACCTCTGGAAGTCATCTGGTCAAGCCCTGCTCAAGCAGAGCCAGCTAGAGCTGGTTGACCAGGACCATCTCCAGAAGGCTTTGGAATATTTCCAAGGATGGAGACTCCACGACCTCTCTGGACAACTTCTGCCAGTGCTCAGTCACCCTCCCAGTAAAAAAGTGTTTCCTGATGTTCAGACATGTTTACCTTGATGTCCACCAGGACCGCTAGGTCCTTTTTTGCAAAGCTGCTTTCCAGCTAGGTGGCCCCCAGCATATATTGGTGCACGGGGTTGATCCTTCCCAGGTGCAGGACTTTGCACTTTTCTTTCTTGAACTGCATTATGTTCCTGTCAGACCATTTCTCTAGCCTGTCTCTCTCTTTCAAAATATGGGCACAATGTTTGTTTTATTTCAGTCTTTTGGATCTTTACCAATGCTCCAGGTGCTGTTGAAAATCAACATCAATACTAGAAAGAGATGTTCATCCAGAATTTTCAAACTCTTACATTAAATCACCGAGTGCATATGATTGAAAAAAGTCTCTCACACAACTTTCACTCCAAGAATTAGAGAGCTAACTCAAACTATCCTCATTTGGGGACTGATTTATTTTACCTCTGTGTTAAAAGGAATAGCCTTTTGCCATTCTGTTCAAATCCCAGAGACAATAAGTAGTTCGGGCAACTCTGAAAGGACCTGCTCACAATGATGAGTTAGCAGCAGAGAGGACTTCCAGCACCGTGTGCAAGTGCATGATTCCTGAAGGATTTTTCTAACAACTAATAGCATCAGTCTCAGAACAAGATCAAGCCCCCCTGGAACAAGCCACACATTTTGTAGCAGTTAGATGATGAATAGTCTCAATGTTTTGTTCATTCATAGCAAACATTTTTTCTTGGTAAGGAAGAAATTTTTTAAAATCTAAGCATTTGTTGTTTGATTCTGCAATAAAGTCACACAAATATAATGCTATCAGCAAGACTTGCATGGTCTAGCTAAAAAGGGTCATAATTGAAAGAACTCTCTGAAAACAGCAATGTGGGCAGTCTCACCCCATTACCTTTACTGTCACTGTTTCACTGATCTCAGTGTATTGAGAATGGAAAATCATTCCCACATTTAGCTTATTCCCATAACTAATTAGATTAGAATTGGAATTTCTGGTAGATGAGTACCCTGAAGCTATTAAAATATCACAAAATACCATACATGGTTTCTCAGATACCACTACACTGCATCTTCTGTACAAAACAGGTAAAATACAGTAATTCAATAGACGGCTATTTAAGCTGTTAAATTATAGCTCTTACATCTTGTATAGCCAGACCATTTTCAGTTATGTTAAAGTAAATCGGCTTCATCGCTGCCTAGCTACTGATTGATCAATACTTCCAGTGGCTTAGTGAAATCCACAATCTTAGGATTTCATTATTAGCTTTAATACTTACATGTGCTAAAGATATCCAAGAAAATGGAATAAAATCAGTGATGTGTCAGGAGAAAGTAATTCATATCACTTGTAAGACAATGCTGGGAGGCTGAGTGCTGATGCTTAACTAAATGTTTTAGTACCATAAAATTTCATAACCTTTCTACAAAGTGCAATCAATACAAACTAGATGTTTATAACAGTAGATTCTAATCTTAGGTGTATCCTGCAGAATCAGAAGTACTGCAAAAATTACTATATAGAGAGACAAGTAAAGGAAAAGATCTTATGTGATATGCTGATGGACAAAATACTTAAATTTTAAGAATAAAAATGGGCATATAAGCAACCAACTGATCACAATATCATTGTACAGTGTACACAACAACTGACTTTTGCTAGTCAGTTGCTGGGTCTTCAGACCACATCCTTCGTTTCCTTTTGTCTTTGGCTCAATGATGTCTGAAACATAGTGGTCCAAGCATGACAAAAATTATGTCCTCAATGGGAAATCTGAGCGTCGTTCTCAGATGAAGTCACTATATGGAGCACATTACCAGTTCATTGAATAGGGTTTGACAGTAATGATTCCCTTGATCTCACCTGTTTAATCATTAGTCCTCGAAGTCATGCTCACTGCTGTTCTCAATTCCTTTCTCTGGTCTACTGCATTTTGAATATTTTAGCAAAAATCATCAATTTCAGTGCTTTCACCCAGAATGGCCAACAGCCTAGCACCCTCCAGGGTATTCAGAGGGTGAATTTAAAAACTGTATCAAGTTGCAGGTGGAGCTGGATCTCGGTCTCCCATAACCTTGGATTGGTCAGGATTTTCCTAGTGCAAATTACTGCATTAAGATCGATCACCTTTGCAACTTTAAATCTCTGTCACGGTTAGACCCATATTTTGTTTTGGCTTACATTCTGGGTCTGTCTCTAAGAGCCTGCTTGGCTTAGGAAGTAACAGTACCTTAATAGCTATAAGGCTTGTACTAATGATGATATTAAAATATTCAGTTCTAAAAATGACCTTTTCCACTGTGTCACACCAGTCATTTACTCAGCACTGCTGGGAAACAGAAAATCTAGGTTAGCAAAGTTATGTTCTTGCAGCTTTCAGCTGCATCTCTGTGTGTTTAAAGGACAAAATAAACATAAATAACGTGCTTCTCAACTTTTACTTCTTTTTTTGCCTGGGACGTCTAAGCAGAGGGTAATATCTTTGAATTTAGTAGAAGTTTAAATTTACACTCTTACTTTCTAACAAGTATTCCTTGATTAAGGTTTGACTGCAAACACTTTTCTACATGAATGTCGATAACCTGATATTAAAAATTCAAGACACTGCAATGTGCTGTAGCTGGTCTAATATGAAATCTGGAATTGTATTTATTCCACAACTGGGAAGAAGTAGGCTATTAAATAGTCTCTCCACCAAAGCTTCTAGCAGTTCTATGTCACTTTCTCCATGAATCAGCTGTGCAAGCCTCAAACTTTTTCCAGTATCTATACAAAACTGTATTACTTGGTTGTTTTTTGAAATCAAGTGCCCACTGGGCATAAACAAACATATTCCATTGAAAATGAGTCCATATTTTTTTTTACTTATTGATCTGGCTATGCATGAAGATATTCATTGCTGGTAAAGTATTAGAATGAGCTTTAGAACAACACCTACTCCTTGCTGTGAATCGTAAACAATATGAGCTGTGCCATACAAATTTTGTTATTCTGTGAATTGGAGCAGTGTCATCAGTTTCAAGTCAAGTCACAAAACCGAACTATTGTCCCCACCCCCCTGCCCTTATTTAAGATGCAGCAGTAAGATACTCTGGTATGACAGGTCACAGCCCTTTAAAAGCTGTTGTTTATAAGTTCCATTAGCATTCTCCAAGCCGTTTCTTCTGCCCTGCTAGCAGCCATCCTTCTAAAGCACTCTTTGGCAATTACTGTAGAAATCTGGAAAGAAGCAGGGCATAATTACCTTGGTCAAATATGAGCAACAACAGGAACAAGATAACTATGATTATCTTCAAATACTTTGATCTAATATACTTATAGTTACTGGTCTGATAAATTATTATGTAGAAAAGACTGTGACATAGTGACCAATGCGTTGACCTTTCAGTTCTGAACTATAGAAAGAGAAGAGTGAAATACTAGGAGAGAGTGAATAAATCTTTTTATTATTAAAATTAAATTTAAAACTTTACAGTTGTTTGTATTTAACGTCTGCATTTTCTCCATTTTCTTTCAGGAGAAAGCATTCATTTTAAGAGTGCATGACTATATAGCTACATACGCCTTCTCCCTCACAGTTCTTTTAACACACATCAAAATATATTAGCTTATCAGTCAGAAAGGCATGCTAACAAGGTAATATTTCTCTTCCCTGTTACATAGTTAAACAATGGTAGATCTACATACTTGCCTGGAGGAACAAAGAATTTCAATAGCACAGGGAGTTTGAGAGAAAATTCTCTGTTTCTAAAATCTAGCCTTTCTTGGTCAAAGAAATATTAAGAATGAAAGCAAAATGCTTTAACCAGTGCTATTCCTGCCAGTGCAAATGTCAACATTTTCTCACATGAATTGTTATGTACAGAGACATGTTTAATGACCCACAGTTCCTCTGAGATATGAATATCCAGCTAAGTTCTGTTTGGCCTTTAGGAAAGCCAACCAACAGAAAGAAAGTGATGAAACCTTTTTGATTACTATAAGGCTACTGATGGATGGTCTTAATATCTTATGTTGCTAAGTATGTTCCATGCATCACCAGTAGAGAAGTTGATATTTATAGAAAGAAACCTTTGTATGGGCTGTGGATTTAATATCCAAACCAGAGCTAGCTCCAGAGAATGGGAAATCTGTGCAATTTATAATCATTACAATCCTTTGGTATTTTTCCCCTGATTTGAAAAGAATGCTAGCAAACTGGATGAACATCACCATCCAGGTACAAGTGAAGTTGACATTCTGTGCCTCTGGTTTGGGTCAACAGACTGTTCATCTTACTTGTTTTCTCTCTTTTTTCCTAAGGTTATCTTAAGGTACTGGATAAGGTGGTATGTAATAACAAAAAAATATATGTATTCTGTTGTTTGGTTTTTTTCACCAGGGAATGGGTAACAATGAATTGTCTTGATAAACTATAAATACTGCTTGTTTAGGCTCCATTATAAAAACAATAGGCCAGGTTCACAGTGAAGGTAAACATTTGTAATTCCCTTTGATTTCAATAAGATACACTCATTTGCATTGTTTTAGATTCTCTGACATATTTCCTGTTTTTCATTGTCTTTTTCTCATCCGTTTGCAACCTTTTAAAGATTAGGACAAATGCACAAAAATAATGGAGATAAGAAAAGACTTATCAAATCTTTTAAAACTTTAAGAAACACTCTTGTCTTGGGCCATTTCTTGTTTTAGACAAACCTCTTGTCCCTGTGGTAAACTGAAATATTAAGCTGAATTTATATGCAAATAGCCTCTGAGGATGATTCAATCTACTTTAGTGAATAACATGCACACAATGCATAGTATGTGCAACAATTTATCAAGCTCTTAATTCAAAATTCTTAGCCTTCTAATTATGTATGTTTCTTATTTTTGATAGTTTCCTCTTTGGCTGCTTTTATATCCGAGTAGGTTCAATCTATTTTTAATGAAAAAAGAGATTACTTCTGAACTTGAAATGCAAGAATGAAATAAAGTAATTTAAACACAATCTACAGGTGGCAAAAGAAAGTTCAAAATTATATCTGCACAAATTATTCAGGAACACAAAGACAGTCTAGAAGCACAAGAGGAGCTTAGGCTCCTTATCTGATGATCTTAGACTATCAACAGAATAAATTAATCCATATTTGTCTTCTGAAACTTCTGGCTGGTATAAAAGTGAATTATTTTCAAATTTAGGCCACTAAGGTAAGACTCCTAACTTTATATTCAAAGTACAGTTATGGTTTACTTTGTTTCCCTCTGAAAAGGAGAAATACATCACAGTCATTCACTGTCTGGAACAGCTGTTGACCAACAGTCAATAACCATGGGAGACAGAGTCGTTCCTGGGGGCCCCAGATTTTGGTCACATGGATTTGTACGTCTTGACTTATGAATTTTTTTTTATAGTCCACTGAAGTAAAATGGAGAAGAGATGAAAGGGAACTTTCAGCTTTGTGAAATTGCCATTCTGTTTCTATTTGAAATGGCAGGCTTGCAAACTGCTAAACAGGGAGAAGCAATCGAACATAACACGTACAGAGTTGTTCCCTGCTGTTCACAGATTTCTGAGAGGAATCCAAGACTTAACTGTGTTTAAAACATCTTTCTCTATTGCTGGATGATGGTGACGTGAGATAAAAATATTAACGACATGATAGTGCCACCAATCTTTTTCCATCTGTCCTACTGACATAGAAGGGTAGCCCTAGGGTTGTGTACTACCTTTGAAGTTCAGAAACCAGATTCTACTGTTGGTTCTACTTCTAACCTGCTGTATGAACTTCGGCAAGTTCTTCTGCCCTGCACCTTAGCATACTTGGCAGAAGAATATTTAAAAAAAATATTTATAACACAGCATTGGAAGGAAACACTACCCTGTTATAGAAGCTGTAGACAGAAAATGTTATGCCTTAACAAAAGAATTTGCTCTGAAATTAGAATCTACTCTCAAGATAGAGATTTTTACCTTGGATTTAATGCAGTGTTGAAACTCCTAGCGTATTGCCAGAGTGTTTCTTTTTATGTATGTATACGCTACATTCTTGATTTTCCTTAACTAATATTTCCATGTGGTAATGTGAGTCATTTCTGCATTTAAAAGTAGGAAAAGACCAGTCCTCCTTCACATGGATATTTCTTTTATGCATGAGAATAGGACTTTCTTCCAAGGCAGAATCTGGGAAAACTTTATCTTTCACCTGTTTCACAAATTGCGTTTCTTCAACAGCCCATGGAGGTCTGTGGTTTCTTGAAAATCAAAAAAATGGCACAGAGATATCACTGTTCTTTCCTATGTGTCATGACAAAAAACACACTGAAGTTATCTGTGTCTTGATGTATATGAATTATTTCTATCTATGTATCTATGTAATGAGAAAAACAGTTCATTTTTCCCACTAGTTTTAATTTTTTTTTTTTTTTAAGTTTTCATCTTTTTTTCTGAAAGGAAGAGTTGAAATAGATTTGCTCATTCAAAGTGAAATTATTTCAAACCAACTAAGTTAAAATCAAACACTAACATACAGTTCCGATTACATCACAGAATTTTAAACTATATTATTGTGTTACATTGCTTAATTTATAAATTGCTACAGGGAAAAGGATGCATATTTTTGTGAATATTTAGTTTTACATATGTATTAGAGATAAATCAACTATCTTGTGTGGCTCCATATAATGTAAAAACCAAAACACTTTTTGTAAACTAATGTATTACATCAGAGAAATTCACTGCCTCTACTACTATCTCCAAGAAGGACTCTGGGACATCCCAAAAGATGATACATTTTCGTCTCCCACTCAAGTAAAAAAAGTTATCAAATTGTTATTATGTTTTAGTTATGTGGACACACCTAGGCATTTTAGACACTTCAGGCATAGATGTCACTATGTACTGTACTTCCAAGTTTTTTTTTATTTTCTTACACTCTTTTGAGTTTTCATAATTTTAAATGTGCATATCCTCCCATCAAGTTTGACCTCATAAAAATAATTCATAGTGTCTCTAGTCTTCCTGTTCCTTGACTTGAAAAACTATTTCTAATAGAATAGTAGTTTTCACAGAATTCCTAATCCTTTACATTCCTGAAGTTTGAGTACCATTAATTAGCAGTTGAACACTCTTACTACACAGCAATTAAGCTTACAGCAAAGGGGTTTTACAGATCATGTATTTTGCACATTTTGCTCTTCACAAAAAACTCAGATGTAAAATGATCACATCATAGATTTCTGTTCCTATTACATTTTGGACAAAAGTATATAAAAACCATCAGTAAATAAGATGGCAGTGCATTTTCATACTAAATATTGAAGATTTACAGTAACATTATAATTTCATTTCAGTAAAGCTACTGTACCTAAATTTTCAGCCATACAGTTTTCAGTGTAGTTCTTGACGGCAAAATGAAAGGGCTGTATTTACAGACTGTAGCAATAATTTGGCCAGACAAAACTGCTGAGTGTAAGAGAAGCTTATTACAGGTATAATGGGAATAGAAACATCATTTCAACAACCTAAGCATTTTAAAATTTGTAGAGCTGGAAGTAATGTCATTTCAGCAAGGCTGCTTAAGACTGAAGATGAGTAAATAATTTACTCAGTTAAATTAGCTTCTCCTGTTAACTGGGTGTATATAAGCTGGATCATAATTTTTCTGTATTTATCCACCATTCAGATTCACTCCAACTTGTAAGTTTTGTGTTGAGTTTTTAAACAGCTCTGTGAACGCCTTGCAAACATGCAAGTCTATTTTGTCAAGGGATAAATGACTACGATGTTCAAGTCACTGTCTGCTTGTGAATCATTCACAAATAAAAAAGATAGATCATTGGATAATGTTTTTGCACTTGCTAGACTTCCAAGATCTATTAATAAGGGAAGAAATTACATTCTATAAATATCCAAACTAGCAAGATAACATTAAAATGCATTTACTTTTTGATGAAAGATTAATAAATTCCTCTCTTTAGATTAGGGATTTTTATTCACTCTTCACTTTTCTTTTTGTATCTTTTGATTTTTTATTTTTGTATTTCATATATTTTGTGAACTCATTTGAAATACTATATATAGTGGCAAAATTTTTACTTGCTTACCAAGTGCTAGGCAATGTTTATAAATGTAAAGCAAATATTCTTTTCTTTTTCCTAGTGAAACTTTTTCTATGTTTTTTCTCATTGCTTCATCAATCGCTGAGACGGTGACTGTCTCTTTCAAAGCAGCTTGAGCTAACTTTACAATTTCTATGACTGTGTTATCTAATTCTGTCCTACCAAACCTGCTCTCATTTGTTCTTTCCAAATGAATAGTGTCTATTGACAGTGAGGGCTTTTAATCAGTAAATTAATTAAAGTTGAAATTATTAAAGAGTAAAGACACTGGGAGAGTAATTGTATTCACTACGGCAAAAAAGACATATGGGATGAAGAGTATTTTTGCTCTTTTCATCCGATTTTTTTCCCTCCTTGTAAAGATACAGTTGTCTGTAAAGATACAGAAATGCTGTACCTGTAATTTAGGTCACTGATGATGGAGGAAGCAATGGTTTGTTTTTCTCCCTTTAACAGTGATGTGCTGCTTGAAGCAACGTAACATCAATAAAAAATGTACTAGCTACGAGCATTTGCAAACATTTATTCCTAGTGAGTAGTTACAGTGACAACTACTAGTTTCAAGGCTGTTGATATGCTTAAGTCCTTTTCAGTTCTTATGGTGGGTTAGCCTTGGCTAACTGCAAAACACCCACTCAGATGCTTGCTGACTCCCCCTCTCAGTGAGGCACCCCATGCAGTTCCATACAGTGATTCGCTAAAGATAGGCACTGGAACTAGGTATAGCTCTGGCCTTCATTGTATGACAGAAATGTAAATAAATTCTCTGTACTCCATTTATTGTGTTGTTCTTACATAGTACCAAGAGAAAAATAATTTCAATTAATTACGGAAAAATAGAATAGTCAAAGCTACTGTATCTCTCTGGCTGACTGGACTCTTACATAAAATTAGAAAAGGTCATTTCATGTATCTAAATTTTCTGAAAGTAACTGATATACAGAGAAATCAAGAGGTATTCATCAGATACAAAAAACAGGCCTATGATGTATCCTTTTTAAGGTATGGAAGGAGTTCCATGTGGAGGTGAATTCAGTCATGCAGCATTAACAATATTTCAACTATATTTACACCGCAGGTGAAAGAATATGGTCTGCCACGTAGCAAAATAATCCCTTTATTCAGGCATATGGAGGAATAATTTTGTGTGAACATATATTTAAGAGCAGAGGGGAAAGTATTAATGTTTTTTCTTCTCCCATGCTGCCAAAAGTTTTGAATATACCTCTTGGAATAATATAAAATGATCACATACAGGACATGTCTTCCTGAGACTCAAGACTTAGCTAGAAAGAAGGATCATGGGGAAGAAACACCACTGGATGGTGTGCCTTCCATTTACAAGTTTCCCTTGAGAAAGGCATATTTCAACACAGCAATCAAGCATGGCAATGAAAAAATGCATGAAAGGGCTTTGTAATAAGAATCATTTACATCAGTCTTAAGAGATGATTCATTCACTGCAGTCCAAGAGATCATAACTCTGAACCTACCTACCCTGAAAAGTGTCAGCCAGGTTTTGGAATTTGTGGCTCTGTTTGAAGGCTTTGTAATTTATCTCTGTTCTTATTCCTGCCACAGTATGAAAAGGATTGTGAATCATATGTAACTAAAGCACTAAATAGAAAGTAAATGGCTTGTTGTACAAATGCAAAAAAACCCAACCAACATCCAATGTCAGTGAGAGCAATGTCTGTCTAATCTGTTTCGGTCCACATAGGTTCTGGATACCGCAAAGGCTCAAAAATATTTTTCAGTCAGTGAAAACTGTTATCCTTAAACAAGAATCTGAAAAAAGACGATAGAATTAAAAATGCATACCAAGGCATAAACACAATGCTAGAGTAAATAAACGTACAGTTGAAAACCGTCCAGTTCAAACAATGCAGTACCATGTCTGTACTGAGAGCAAGCATTTTGTGAAACTTGTGTCTGTCTCTGTGCAAGCTGCAGTGAAACACAACACACAACACAAGGAACAGAAGATACATTAATAAAACCAAGAATGTAAGTTCTGTTTTCCTTGAGGGTATTGCTATCCATTTGCTGGCAATGGAAGCCAGCAGCAACAAAGGGTGGCCTGCTGACCCAAGAGACCACAACAGTATCAGCATGTGTTCATTGTTCCTTGAGTAGAAGAGTTCAGATGAAGTGAAGTGGCTTGAACATTTGCCCAAATCCAGGCTTTTGGTATATGTTTGACTAGGATTAGGGCAAAAGGATCAGGAGACAGGACCTTCCACATTTGAAATCTTAAAAACGTTCTGATGAGTCATTTGCATAATCTTTCTCCATGTAAAACCTGAAATTTGTCTTTCCTCATTTCTTATTTTTGATGAAGAATCTTTTGCTTGCTTTCCTCTGTGTCATTTGGGAATACATTCTACTTAAGCAGATAAACTCTGTAAATGTATAGTATATATTGTTCTTGAAGGAAGTATTAGTTTTTTCTTTCATCTTAAGTTGCATGTGTCCTGTTTAACAGTCAGGAAAGGGTGAGACAACTAGAGCTGCTAAAAAGATAAAAGGAGATAACCTTTGAAGATTGTGGATGTCTTATTAACTATTATTAATACTAAAACCACTAAAAAGAGCTTCTCTAATTCTTTCCAATTCTCAATATAAAAATACATACATATTCTGAACTGTTTTTCAATCCAGTTTTGATTTAATAAAACATGTTCCTGGCTAGTGTATTATACAATTACCACCAACTCTCAAGTCTCAGATGCATAACAGCTCCTGCAATAATACCATAAATAAGGCTAATGATTTCAAAGCTGCCCAGAAATTTACAATTTTACTTATCCGATTGTAACATTTGTATGGTTAGCTAGTGGTTTATATATACAAGGATCACTGAAGAGCTCTTGTAGCCATAAATTTGGGAATTTGCTGCAATATTAACAGATTATGAAGGTGGAAGTGAATTATTAAGAATGGAAGACAAATACCAGATCAAGTGAGTTATAAAGAGGTGTACATGCAATGTTAGTATTGCAAAATAAGAACAGATGCAGATCTCTGAAGCTGTAAATAATTCTTTCCATAATTTCATGTTTCACTGCAGGGAACAGAGTAAAACTTAGTACATTTTCCCAGGTGACCCAAAAGACTTGATTTGTTTCAAAGTCCTTGTGAATTGATCCTTCATAGATCACTGAAATTGCATTACTTGAATTATTCAAATATATACAAGTAATGCCAGGCTTTCCCTCTTTGACTTTACAGATTAACACATATCTCTTCGACACAGACACTCATCATCATATACGGGCAAAAAAAAAGAGTTTCACTGATTATACTGTAAGCTCATGGTTTTTTATTGTATGTGGTAGAGCACACAGGTCAGTGGTTGGTTCTCTCTAGTGCTACCCCAATATAAACACAAAACATAATAAATATGAAGGTGACATTGAGATCACATGTCAACATAGAAACAATATTTACCTCCTTTCCAAAACCTGATGTTCTGCAGGCAGTAGAGGTTTTTCAGAAAAGGATTTGCAGGAGACAGGTACAAAGAAAAATGAAGTTAGGGGATTTTGAAGATTTGATTACATAGAAAGAACCAAGACCAAGTTTTCATAAAGAAGTCTGTTTACTTGCCCAAAGACTGAAAGCTGTCAGTGTGACCATACATGATAATCTGAGAGGGGTACAGATAGTGAAAACTCATGTCCTTTTCCCATAGATTTATACCAGTGGTGATTCGAAAGGACTCAGGTCAATTTATCAAGATGACAAGTATCCACCTAGCACTATGACTTCTGCAGCCATGTAATAACATCAAAATCTGAGTTAGCTTATATTTGCACATAGAATCATAGAATATCTCAAGTTGGAAGGGACCTATAAGGATAATCTAATCCAACACGATGTATCTGTATATATTTGATATATTTGTATTTATTTATACTTATCAGACTCAATTTAAAGAACACTGAAGATTGTGGGAAGACTAATTCACCGGTTAAAAAGAATTAATGTAGATTAAAGCAAGGAATCAGGTCCATTTTTGACTATGAGACGATCTCAAAATTTTGGCTTCAAGTAATTGAAAACTTGTGTAAACTGTGGCTTCTGGCCACCCTTTACATCCTCTCCCAGACTGAATGGAGAGTGAATGTATGACAAGATGTTTTCTGCAGCACTGGCGCCTTGACAGTACTGATCAGGGAGCCACCTAGAGAGTTGTAAAGCACCTTTCTTGTCACTCAACCAGATTCCCTTCCCTCAAAAAACAAGACACAAAAGAGGGTGTGTGCAAGATATTGTCCCTGATAGATTTGGAGCACAGCCAGGATGCATGGGCTTGACAGTACTGATCAGGGAGCCACCTAGAGAGCTGTAAAGCACCTTTCTTGTCACTCAACCAGATTCCCTTCCCTCAAAAAACAAGACACAAAAGAGGGTGTGTGCAAGATATTGTCCCTGATAGATTTGGAGCACAGCCAGGATGCATGGGCATGGCTATCTGTTTAGGTGTAGCCTACATGTACCTCTAGCCACAAATGCGAGTAATAGTTGCTCGCTCAGCACTGTTACAAAAGCAGGCAACTGCATAACCTATCTCACTTTTGCTTGCCAGCATCACTCTACTGCAAGGATTCAGCTGGAACTTTGCAAGGTCCAACATCCCTGTTGGCCTGTTGCTTTCCCTGTGCATTGCGGTGGGATGACATGCTCATATGATTTTCCACAAGCTAGCTTCTGCCATCAATAGATTAAAAATGCTGAAACATGTTTTAATCTCTTTGTCCCAAATCCATTCTTTATTCCTTAAATGCTTGGAAGGTTTTACCATGAATGAATATTTTCAGCTGAGAGAGATAAGTAAAATATTTATAAACTAAAAATTTTCAGTTAGTAAACTAAGCCCGTCTATAGTCTGTAAAAAAAGGGAGAACTCTACTTTATAATGGAAAGGACAATTTGAGTTTAAAGTCACTGTCTGTATTCTGTTAGTCACATTATTTTAACTGTACATTTCAATAACATTTAGTAAGTTAATAATGCATGATATAGACATGAACCTTCAAAGAGAAATGCCTTAATGGCTTCCAAGTAATTTACAATGTTGGAACAGAACACTGCAGCAAAGATTTTCATATGCAGTATTGCTTATTTTGCCTTAATAGAATAATCATTTTATACAGTACACATTTATTTTATACAGCCAACCTTCAGAATTGAACAAATTAATTTACAGGAGCCACTGAAAAGTTCTAGCTGAGTGATGGGGGAACCCGACCAACTGTGCCTTATATGCCTTAAGCCACAGCCAGATGAGAAGCAGCAAAGGGAAGAGAGAGGTGACCGAGTATCAAGAGTGGAGAATATCTCCTGAAACCAGAGAGACAAAAATCTACACTTGTATACATTTTTGTATATAATTTTGTATACATCTTAAAAGATGTTTCCTTTATTGGTGAGATTTGCCATCAAGAATAGAGGAAAGTGCACTTTATTCCTACAGCAGAAAATGCTGCAGTTTTTCTGCTTTGCAGGCTACTGCGAACTTACTGCATTTCTCCCCACCCTCGAATGCAAGGTTCCACTTATAAGCCATCCAGTGACCTAGACCCCATACAAGGGGATGTCCCGAAGCTTTATGATAGCAGTCACTAAGCTTTATGGTAACAGTCAGTAACTCCCTTCAGGAACAACAGTACTGTTTGTAGCAATGACTGAAGTCACCTGAGAGGGAAGCAAAGCACTGTCCCAGACTGTTGCGGGACACTGGAGCTACCTAACTTCCCCAACCTCTGTTCCAAGTGTGGAGTGCTCTTCTTCGATTTTGCATTCTCTAAACTAAATGCATATCAACACAAAAACACATCAAGAATAAAACACTCTTCCTGGGAGAGTGGTAAGGACAAGATTGACCCATATGGGACAGATATAAGTCATGTCACGCATACCGAGTTGCTGAGTTACTGTCAGGTAGAAGGCAGCATAAGAAACTAGAAGAGAATGAAGGGTGGCCTGGGCCTTGTTTCATAGTTTTGGCACCCATGCAAGTGCGAAATTTGTCCTTAAAAATTCAATAATCAGTCACAGTTAAATCCTATGTGTAAATGCATGATGTGAATAATAATAATACCTTTCCATGAAAATGTAGCCCTTCAAAATTAGAAAAGTCTTGATTTTCTTATCCAGAAAATGTCAAGAGTTCATATGAAAGAATTTGATTGGATTCACCTTTAGCTGTTGTCTCCATGCTGTCCTCCTACGTGGTAGAAGTTTTGCCTTTCCCTGTTCCTTGGTGGAATTTTGCCAGTTCTCCTGTTCCTAGACCGGCATCTGGACTATAGCGATAACAGCTCTCTCCTTGGAGGTCCAAAACGTGTTTCTTTCCTTCACTCTTATAGGTGAAATCTAAGAATAAAACAGTCTTCTCAAAACAAAAATTTTCTTAATTTTTCTTCTTTATAGATGCAAAGCACTAGAGAAATGTTTTTTTAAAAAGTCCTCCACACTGGTCTATTATAAGAAAGGACATGTCAAAACTTCTCGAGGTACTTTTGAGAGTGCGCAGATTCAATTCTTGTTCCTTCAAAGAACTGGTCCTATTTTACCGCCTGAATCTTCCCTCATAAACTAACCATAGTTCCTTTGATTTTTGTTATTCATCATGGGCTTCTTCCCTTCGTGCTTTAAATACTGTTGTAGACTGGCAGGAACAGAGGCCAAATATTCAAAACTGGTGGCTTAACTGCTGTCAAGCAACTACTGAGGAGTGACATGGCTTGAGCAAGTCCTCCCTTCCTGTTCCTTGCCCTGAACAGTCATTTATTGACTTGAATAAAATATGTGAACTAGAATAATAAACTTCTCAACTAACCAGATCTAAATACAGAAAGAATTGTAAAGCAGTTCCATTTTCACAATAGGTGGAGCTGCAAAGTATTTTATCTCAGTGAATGAAACACCTGAGAAGGGCAGAAGGAGTAACCACTGAATGTGACCTTTGAGTGGATGCATGCTTGTATAATAATTAATTCTTGTTATTAGCTGACACTTCAGTTGATTTTAAGCAGATTATAAAACAAAATTTTGTTACCACACCTTTCGCATGACAAATATTAATGCTAATTTCAATGGTGTCACGTAATGAGTCATTAGTCACTGCCCATTATATGGGATAAAACTCTTAGGATTCATTTCTTATCTCAGACGCATCTGCGGCACAATAGAGCTGTTAAAGATTTCATCCTACACAGAGTTCATCTTTCAAAAACATATGATATTGCTAATAATTCTTCACATAATTGACTGAGTTCTTCACATAATATTTCTGGAAGTCACTATCATCTGTTTCAACATGTGTGAGGAGGATTTCCTTCTGAAAATGAAGGAATGATTTTCTAGACAGAGTATAAAATAAGAACATACAGATTTACCACAACAATGTGCCAATATACCTTTGTCTTCATTTTGACATGTCTCACTCCTACTCCTGCTGCAGCGTGACCATTTTTAACTGTATTAATATTTTCATGGCAGAAAAGAGAGTGGATAGCTCAAAAAATCCTTGTGTTTTTCCTCCAACTCATTCTTTCAAATTCAGTTGACATTTGCACTAAATGACTGATAGGCATTATGACTTGAAATTTTTTTTAGTACTTCTCTAAAAGGATTCAGTTGTTGCAAATGTATTGACATAAGGTGGGTATTATCCAAATCAGGAAAACTGGTCCTGAATTACATCCTTGTTAGAAGACTCAAAGAGAAGAAACAATAGGGGGAAAAAAGGTCTTAAGTTACTGTCTTTTTGAGTGGCTTGGCTTCCAACATCAGGGTTAGAGTTCCTTTATAGGGTTAATACTGAGAAGCTTATACTGCTGTATAAGTAGAACTGTACTGTATTATTGTACCCAAGCTGTTTCTGCTCAGTAAATGAGATAATAAATTGACGCCTCAGGTTTTCAAACCATAAGTCCAATTGAAATATAAGGGGAGGGGGGTTGTTGACATTACTTAATACTATCAGATCGTTTCCATGATATCCTTTATTATGGGTCAGTTCTGTACACTCTATCAGTGTAAAGGCTGGGAATGAAATTCTCTGTGCTGGTGTTCTGCCTGAGGCTGAAGAGAAGACTTGTTTTTATTCTGGAAATGAATCAAGCAAGTAACTCCTGACAATGAGATGATGAGAAACATGTGCAATATTAACTATACCAATATTGGAACTAAATAATATACTAGTTACTTTTTATTTGCTCTTTCAGTGCTGCTTTGCTCTGATACAGGCACTTAAAATGTCCTAAAAGGTGGCCATTGTGGTGGGTATGCTTTTTGATGGCCCAGTGAAAAACTACCCAAAGTTAATTTTGAAAATAATTCCAGTTCCTGCACACTCCATGGATATTACATGGAATACAGTAGGTAAAATCTCTGCTTTTGTTCCAGGGAGTATGCCTTAATCCCTTACGAGTCTTTATTCTGACTAGGCACTGCATGTTTTATACCTGCTAAACAATAGAGTGTGGATAAACTCTGATAAACCCTTTACCTTACTCTGTAAGGGTAAAGCCAGAGACCCTTGTCTCTATTGCTCTCCAGGATCTACCATCAGTAACACAAATGGTAGTAATCATAAGGATTCTAGTGTTGCTAATCATACTGATGATCAAGGTAGATGTCGGTATGATAGAATGACTGCATTTCAGTTGTTCTTTTAAGGATTTGGAAAATCACTCCCAATATTTAAAGAAAATGAAGGCTTCAAAGCCAAGCACCAAAACCAGAAAGTCTCAACATGTCAGGGCCCTGTGTGCACAAATGGGCCTTAATTGCCCTGACCAGGCTCACCTGGAATGTCCATGCACACATACTCTCCCTGTCGGTCCATTCAAGTTCAGATCTCAGCCTTGTTTTCTTGCCTAAACTATGCTGTAAGTGTACTTGTCTCCAGCCCCCTCTCTGTCCTTGTTTCCTGAACACACTTTGTAGGTAGCTTGTCTCCAACCCTGTGTCCTGCATAGACCTTGGTCCTATGTTGTAGCCTTGCCTCCTGCTGCCCATGTGGTCACCCTTGTTTTCCAGCTCAGCCCCACTCATGCAACAACCCTGTCCTTGCTGCTCCCTGAAACAAAATCAGAGATTCCCTGTGGCTTTTAGCTATTATGTCTTTGCCAAGTATGACCACAAACAGCTTTTCACAGGAGTTTTACTTTATTTGAATCACCTCTTACAACTGCTCTGAAGATTTATCCAAATCCAAATATCTTTTCTCATGCAGTCTGTTTTCCTGCCCTTCCCTTCTTTTTCCTCTTCTGTCCTGCTGCTTTCCCAGCCAACTCTAGTCTTAATCTGCTTCCAGACAGTCTTGGTCTCTCCCAGGACTCATATCCCAGTCTCTTAGCATCACAGAATCGTTGAGGTTGGAAAGGGACGCTGAAGATGTCTAGTCTAGCCTTCGTTATTCTTTGGCCTTGCACAGTCATGTTTTGAATAACTCCAGCAATGTAGATTCCACAACCTTTCTGGGCAACCAGAGAGGTTTGACCAGCCTGACAGCAAAAAAAGATAAATTCTGAGGTTTAAATTGAATTTCCTGTATTTTAAATTGTGCCCATTGTCTCTTGCCCTTTAACTGGAACCACTGAGAAGAGTCTGGCTCCACCTTCTTTAATCTCTTCCATCAGGTACTCATACACATTAAGAAGATTGCCCAAGCCTTTGCTTCTTAAATCTTGGGCTTTCTTGAAGTACATGACATTGTGATCTTTTAGATATAAAAATAATAGTTCTTCCTCCTATCTTGTTATGTACCAATACACTTTTATTCTAAAATTTCCAAGGAAAAACTGCCCTACAAAAAATTCCTGGATGTTCTGTTATAGCCCAAACAGTTCAAACTTGAAAAGACCAGTGAACACACACTGACAATGGGAACTAAGACATATTGCTACTGCTTGAATATTGTCTCAAAGAATGACCTTGATATTAACTACAGAACATGAATATACACAGAAAAATTTACTTCCTCTAGTAAAGAAAGATTTGTGATAACGCGTTTTTTTTCTTGCATTAGCTTTTCTGCATTTCCATTACCTTTCCCAATTTTCTTCCTATTTTCATTGCCTTTTCCCTTTTTTGACCTGTGCTGCTTTTTGAACATTGTTACATTTTTGCTGTTTCTCCTTTTTTCCTGCTATTTTCCCATATCCTTTGCTGAGTTAATACTTCCTTTTACCTCCTGCTTTTTTTTTTTTTTCTTTCTTTTGCAAGGATAACAGGGTTGAGGTCAACATCTGGGTGCTAAAAGGCAGACACTTTGAAGTACCAATTTAAAACATGTCAGCTGAGGAGCTAGAAAATTGTGAATCACCTTTTGAAAGTGCAAAATATGTAATTTGGGATCTATTGCAATTTAACACGGTCCTTGCTTATATTTCTTCAACACTGCTTGAGAGGATTGTTGAGCCTTTATAAAAAAGCTTTCTAATATGGCATAAAGTCCAATCATCTGACAGATGTCTGCAGAAAAATGAATAGCACGTTTCTGAGTTCAGTCAGAGCTTTAGTATGAAAGACGAAAAATGATAGCTGAGGATAGGAGGCAATTAGGTGATATATTCTGAGGATTTGAGATGAAGAAAACTACTGTTTTGGGAAGTCTACTCAGCTTCTGAATTCTGCTTCTAACTAGATTCTTTTATGGGCTGATACATCAGCCTGGAGACTTAGTGTGGGATTATTGCATAGAATTAAAGAAACAGAAGGGTGGTCTGGAGGTCGTCTTGTACAGCCTCCTATTTAGAGTGGGTCTGCCCCTTCTCAGTTACCCTTTTAAATCCATGATGCAATGGGATGCCAAAAAGGTAGCAGTTCACAGTTCAGAGTTAGTACAGAAGTATTTTCCCTTTGCTTTTTCTCAGGAAAATTTTTGTCATGGGAAAGACAACTGCTTAATGAAGTCACCTGATAACGGCTTCTACAGCTGGTCACCTCTTGAAGCTCACCAGGAGGACATATAACAAGGGAGGAGGAAAGTTTCTAAATAGCTTTTCAATTACTTTTATTACTTTAAGGTAAGCAGAGCTGTTTTCCCAAAAGCAGGGTCAGCTGGAATAAAAGGTGTTGTGTTCAATGTATTGTAAAATTAGAGGATGTATTCCCCATATTGTGTTCTTGCCAAACTGTGATGGGCTCAACAGCCATGGGGAGAAGCCTTTGCATTGTAAATGAGAAGGAATGGTTTTAATTGACTGTATGCATTTCCACAAGATATAATGTCCCTACAGCTAACCAGGGTCGACAGAGATCTGTGGGTATCTGTCCAGCTTTGTGCTAGAGAGCTATGACTTGTACAAGGGGCTTCCTAACTTGTCCTGCAGTGGCGGTTTTTTTGTTTTTCTTGTGCTTTCAGAGTTTGCAAAGGGAACAGAATAGGTACTGATGTTCAGCTGTCCCACTAAACTATGAAAAATACTCTGTACAAATGCTGAAATACTACCTGGACATTCAGCAAGAGTCTCTTACAAACAGATCTGTTTTTGTACATCAAAACCTGGCAAAATGAACCTGTGGCTCCCGACTCACTGCACAGGATCTTGATTGATGATAGTGCACGAGTTGTGTTCTTTGCCAGCGTCTCTTATAACTCCTTTACTTTAGAAGGCCTTCATAAGATGGAATAGGTCAAATGAAGTCATGTAACCTGCTGTCTTCACCAACACCACTCGTGTGACCGCAGAGACCAACTTAATATTTCTCTAGGATTCTCAGTGAAGACTGCATGCTGACTCCCCAGATTATAGTCTTCACATAGCTGCTTGTTAACTTCTAAGAAGACTTTTAAGATTTGAAAAAGAGAAGGAAAAAGGGGTCTACTCTAGCTACAGAAGAAGGCAAAACTCCAGTGATAAGGTTATCAACAGTAAGCCAGTGAAGAAATAAGAAGGTAAGGACATTAGAAAATGTACTCAAACTAGTGTTCCAACCAGAGCAGTTTTCTGTCTCAAACAGTGGTAGTAGGAGATACAGTTTAAACATAAATCATTTTAAGCAGTGAAGTTACGTGGTTTTTATGGCAATTTTAGATAAATCTTGCTAAAGGAAGGCATGTTGTTATCCATTTCTAGCATGTAACTGGAAAAAATTAAAGCAGATCTGAAGGAGTGGGACTTGGTTCAGCAACAGAAAAAGGGTGTTTGAAGGAATCATGAATGAGATAATGGAGAAATGTAGGAAAAACTAATATTCCCGATGAAAAAAACTACAACTCTCTGGAGTAAATTATGCACTGAGTGTCATGTCATAAGGTATAATCATGCAGTGATGTATGTAATTTTTTTCAAGATTTTTTTATTAGCTGATATGTCTGGAAAGACTGTGTTCCTACTTCATATTTACCACAGATTCACATGGAGAATTAACTACTTAGTAGGTCTGCAAAGTTTTGAAAATGAGATAGCATGAAGTAGTTGCATAGAGCATAACCTGTTTTTTCACTGTATTTTTTTAACATTGCTTTAAAGATTGTCCACAGATATGTGTGGATATCCAATCTATTGCTTTTCTATTGGAAGGTGTAAAAAATATTCATGGTTGCATACTGACTTCCCCCCCCCCCCCCCCCCCCCAACAGGTAGAAGAACAAGAGGGCACTGAGGTCTCATTCTCTAGAACTGCTCTGTTTCTCCAAAGGGATGACGTGACCAGATTATGAGTTATTTGACCACTTGGGTTGCCTGTTTCAGTGGCAGTGCAAAGTAATCAGAAATTCCTTTGAAACAACTTTCTTTAAGAATATCTATAGATATATTTTAAATATCCCTAGTTCTAGGTCCTTGACGAAGAGAATGCATAAGAGACAGGATTATAATAGGACCATTTTCCTCATTTGCACAAGCCGTGGTTGATTTGGGAGCCCAGGGACTGCTCAGGCAGAATGAAAATGATTCTCAGAAAACAGGGATGCAGAGTTCCCACCCCTTCTTCTTACTGCACAGCTGGAAAGGGCTGTTACGGACAAGTTCCAGCCTGCTGAAGGAATGGAAACTCAGTGCCATAATGCATACCACAAAAAGGGCTTTGTGTCGCATCCCCTGACCAGTCAACCCAAAACACAGCCATGTGCAGCTATAGACATATCCTTCAAATGCACAGTTTATTACCTGAGGCCACAAGGTGAAGAAAGAGTCAAGAGGAACTCTTGGGAACTTTTAGTTCAGAAGCTGCACCAGCAGGCAGCGCTGCCTTTTCCCCTCATATGCTTCACTTCCTTCCAGAAGCATTCAATGTCAAAAATTAGCTTAAAGTAATGTCCAGTGCCTCCATGCTTCATAATGAGATGTTAGCCACTAGATGTTGCTCATGCATAGTTACTCGTTCTCCTGCTTCCCACTTTCTTGCTTCGTTTTGCTCAGGATGACACTAACAGTTCTCTATTTCACAAGACTTGGATTCCTAAATATAAAGAAATATCAGCAAGAGAAGAAAGCTTGTATTAAAAAGTTCATCTATCACAATAGAAATGACTCAGTTATAACCCCTTTGAAAATCCTGTGCACACAGGGAACACTTGACCCTAGCGACTGGATTTGTTTTACACTTGGACAGTCATGCTTAGTTTGGCATTCCCATTAGCTAGATAAAATGTTTTTAGTCCTCCTTCGTGCTTGTCTTTAATTTAAAAAAAAAAAGAAAAATGCTTATCAGCAAGTGGAGAAACTAATTAGAGGAACATTTTGACTTCTGAAAGTAAATAAATAGCAAACAAGTTATATACAGGGTGTTTAAAATAGTACCAGCACCTTCTTTCTTTCTTTTTTTTTTTTCTTTTTTTCTTTTTTTTTCTTTTTTTTCTTTTTTTTCTTTTTTTTTCTTTTTTTTTCTTTTTTTTTCTTTCTTTTTTTTTCTTTTTTTTTTCTTTTTTTTTAACTTTGCGTACTTTCTTCTTTTAATTCTTATCACAAGTTGTATACAACAGCAGTTACTTTTCCCATGAAAATTCAACTATAAACATCTTCAAAATAATAGTCGGGAGTTCACAAAGGTTTAACACTGTGTATTTATTCATTCTCTTGCCATCTTTTGCTACATCTTCTCTCTGAAAATGCAGCACTTCAATATTTACGAAAAAGAATTATAACAGTTAAATGTAGACACTGTGGTTGTTGTTATTGTGCTTCCATTACAACCAATTTTTTAGTGGAATCCATTCAATTTAGCAATCAGTGTGCAGGGAATGTTACTGAAGCATAAATACACTGGGTTTTTTTTCCAGTTAATTCTGGTTTTTGAACTGATTGTGTTCAGTTACTCTCCTCACGATGCTGTTGCATTGATAATAGATGTGAATTAGACTTAACTAGCTAGTGTTGTCTAGCCAATCAATGACAGAATTTCAGTAAGCATGGTTAGTCTCTATTGTTATGTGAGTATGCGTAATCTCTTGTTGTCAAACAATTGGAAAGGTGAGCTATATAAGCCAGTAGGGCAGAAGACTGTATTAGAACTTCAAGTTATATGGGACTAATAATTTACTCACTAATAATTTATATAAAATTATTTTTATATACACACACATACACATTTATATTTATATATTTTTATATATATACATAAAATTATAGTGCCTCATAGAATTAGGGATTTAGACAGTTGTCTAGCTGGAAATTGTTTAACTGTTTTCCCAGTAGTGTTAGTATTGATATGAAAAAAAGCCTAGAGCCTCTACAAACACAGAACAACCAACTGTAAACGTTTTCCTGGTTGCTCAAAGCAATGCATAAGAACAATTGTCTCAGTCTGAGTGTCTCAGACATGGCGACAGTTACGGTAATTGTGTGGAGAGAAAAGAGCTCGGAGAGAATCGTTATTGACTTCGCTAAATATTCTTTTTCT